>NC_064863.1:38545114-38737614 GCF_024139225.1 Suncus etruscus | reverse complement strand
AGCTAAACACATTCTGAAAAATGAGAAGTTGGGAGGTATCTCCTTACCTAACTTGAAACTATACTATAAAGCCATAGTAATAAAAACAGCATGGTACTGGAACAGAGACAGGACCTCAGACCAGTGGATTAGAACAGAATTCCCAGACATAAACCCCCAGATATATAGCCAACTAATATTTGATAAAAGAGGCAAGAATATGAAATGGAACAAAGAAAGCCTATTCAACAAATGGTGTTGGTACAACTGGAAACTCATATGCACGAAAGTGAAAATCGACCCATATCTCACTCCTTATACAAAAGTCAACTCAAAATGGATCAAAGATCTGGAAATCAGACCTGAATCTATAAAGTTTATCGAGAATAAAATAGGCAGAACACTCAAAGACCTTTATATCAAAAGGGTCTTTGACAATGGAGCACCAATGGCAAAAACGTTAGCATCAACTATAAACAAATGGGACTATATCAAACTAAAAAGCTTCTGCATGGCAAAAGAAACCCTACTTAATGCAAGAAGACAGCTAACAGAATGGGAAAAAATCTTTTCACTTGATATATCAGATAAAGGGCTGATATCTAGAACATACAAAGCGCTCAGAAACCTGAGCCCTTCAAAACCAAACGAAGCCATAAAAAAATGGGGAGACGAAATGAATAGACATTTCTCTGAGGAAGAGAGAAGGATGGCCAACAAACACATGAAAACATGCTCACCTTCGCTCATCATCAGGGAGATCCAAATCAAGACAACAATGAGATACCACCTCACACCAGTGAGGTTGGCTCACATCAAAAATAATGGAAACAACCTTTGTTGGCGAGGATGCAGTATGAAAGGAACTCTCATCCACTGCTGGTGGGAATGCCCCCTAGTCCAACATCTATGGAGAAAAGTCTGGAGAGTGCTCAAAGAACTCAGAATTGAGCTGCCATTTGACCCAGCAATTGCTCTCCTAGGCATATACCCCCAAGATGGAAGGACATTCATTCCAAAATACGTATGCACCCCACTATTTATTGCAGCACTCAGTATAATAGCCAAATCTTGGAACCAACCTCGATGTCCAACAACAGATGAATGGATCATTAAGATGTGGTACATATATACAATGGAATATTACATGGCAGTTAGAAATGATACAATCACAGACTTTGCAGCAACGTGGATGGACCTAGATCATGTTATGTTAAACGAAGTAAGTAAGAAGACAAAAGAAAAACACAGAATGGTAGCACTATTCTGAAACACCTAGAACACATAAAAAACAAAAAAATGACATTGAAGAAGCATAACTGCTTGAACCACAAAGAAAGACTTTATAAACTCCATTCCCTGATCTGCACAGCCACCAAGATCTTTAGAAACAGGTCTGATTTTACCATCCAAGATAAAGTAGAAGTCTTCCACATACCACGAAAGCAGCAAGAGGAGAATAAATGATCTATTTTTTTGACGTCTTTATTTTGGTGTGGAGATTACGGTTGATGTCTCCAATATTATTTTATTTTATTTTGTTTTGTTTTTCTCTTTCTTTTTTGCACTTGAGTATGATTTGATTTCAGAACCGAGATTATTGTGTGGTGCCTGTCTTTATTGCTGTGGTGCTTATCGGTTATTTAATTCGATATTTTTTTTTGTATTGTGGTATTTTAATTACTTTTTTCACATCCTCTCTCAAACTGAGGTTGGAAGCCTCTAGACAGGACTCTGCCTATTTTCAGCATATTTGATTTTTGATTGAGAAGAGGACATATTAGGTGATGGGTATTCCCCTGATTCAATGTGAATATGTACCCAAAATACTACAGTGAAAGATATGTAAGCCATTATGAAAAAAAAAATTGCGTTTTTAATCAGAAATTTTCTTTGACTTACATGTATTATTATTATATCAATTATATTATATGTTATGTTATGTCACTATATTATGTTATATTAGTTTACCTCATTATGTTAATCAATTTTGTCCTTTAAATGAATTCTTACTTTAAAAAAACAAACAAACAAAAAAAAAACAACTTTAGTTTGCTCTGAAGAAAAAAAAATAAAATAAATAAAAGATAAGATAAGGCCTCCCAAATCTTACCACAGGCTGTGTTCTTTACACTGGCTGTATAGAAAGAGGAGGTACAGTAAAGGCACCCCATATACACCTCAACACAGGCCCCTTGCCGGGTATGTATTGTGAATTGGGGGACAAAAAAAAAAAAAAAAGTTTTAGCTTCTACATATTTCTCATGCAACTTTAATCTGAACTGGATTTATTTTTTATTGTTTGATGAACTACATGAATAAATGAGCTTTTCCAAACTGCTACTTTTCTAAAAACACAGGATATAAAAATAGTCTCTACCCAAAGGAAAAATGAGTTTCTGGTCATGGGGTAGAAGGATTAAAGGATTTGTGAGAGAACAGAGAGAATAGAATGTTTGATAAGTCTGGCTTTTGGAAAAATCTGAAATGAATTTAAACAGTCCTAAATGATTGGATTATTTTCCCCAACTTATTTTAATCTATAATAAATTATAGCAATTAAAGTAATTTAGAATTTATTTTGGTTTTGTTTTGGTATTTAGGAACCATACATTGTGATAGCCAGGGGTTATTCCTGGCACTATAATCAAAAGTAATTTCTAAGGAAACCACCCTATTTGATTCCAGGCATTGAATTGGAGTCAGCAGCAAACAAGGCATGAGTCTTAATGTCTCTCTCTCAATTTGACCTTTAATTTAGAATTAAATGGAAATATTTCACATAAGGAAAAATGATAATTGTCATTAAAATTTTCTTCCTAATTTTAAATATTTATTTATCTTCTCTATAAAGTTAAATATATCATTTGAGACACCAAGTGAGCTGTGGGTTGTTGTGAACTATACATCTTGATATACTCTTACATTGCCTATCTCTACCACATGTTCTCTCATTCTGGAATGCTTCTTGCTTCCATTATCTTAGTAAACAGCCCATTTCTATCTCATTTTCACATAAGCTTCACTTTCCTACAAGAAGCCTCACTGATTCTTCTTCCTCCTCTTGGGGTGAACTAAGTTGACACTCACATATTTGCCTGAATATTTGTCTTCTGGAGAAGATAGTGGTTTTCATATGTATATTATCATTGATTTTGTAGTGGCCCTGGCAGGGGTCTCAAACTCAATTTACCTGGGGGCTGCAGGAGGCAAAATTGGGGTGATCCTTGAGTGAAAAGTCAATAGTAAGCCTTGAACACTGGGGGTGTGTGACCCAAACAACTAAAACAAAACAAAACAACAAAAGATTCCTTTAGGCCAGGGCCACAAAATGTTGTATGGAGGGCCATTTGCAGCCCATGGGCCACGAATTTGAGAGATAGCATAGTCGTAGGATTTTGTCTTGCATGCTGCTGACCCAGGATGGATTCGATCCCAGGTATTCCATTTATATAATATAATGCACTAGTCTTTCTATAATACATATTAAGAATGAAGGTACATAAGAATGAAAGTACATAAGAAGTTACTTCTTACGTATATATTTTGATGAAAGTACATAGGTTGAAAGCTGTGGTACTCACAATGAGGGGAATGTTTATTACCAAATATTCACAAGAGTTTATTCCTAGCATGATCTTTTTATATCAAAAAACTTTAAAGTATTCAATAAATATGGAAATATTTACATATGCATCACAAAATATTTTTCTGGTCAAATAATGCTGAAATATTAAATCTCTTCATTTGTACTTTGTTCCTCATCACAGGGATTTGAATACCTTGATTAACTGACAATAGCAACTTGGGCACATATTTCTAATGATAATATGCTATTACTTAATCTTATTTTTAAATGGACTTTAATAATATAAATTTAGCTGGTAGGGCACTTTCTTGCACTTGGCCAACCTGGGTTCTATCTCTAGCATCCCATTTGGTCCACCGAGCCTGAGAGAAGTGATTTTTTGAGTGAAGAGCCAGCACTAACCCCTGAACACTGCTGGGTATAGTTCCCAAAAAACAAAAATAATGTAATTTTGTAAAAGTAAATGAAGATGAATATTTATGTCAACATTAGCTTACAACTTTCTTTGTTTATTATTGCATGTTTTTATTTGAACAATGTTTTGCTCATTATCATGAAATGTTTAATTTATATGTAACTTCATTCAAAGACTGCCTCTGGAGAAACAATTTATTCTGTGCTATGTATACATATTTTTAATAAGATATTCAGTTCACAGAGGACTTTGTTTCAAACATTATCCACAATTAATTTAAGCTCAAATTTATTCAAACCTATTTTAAGTAAATTACTTAAACACAATTGACAAGGAAACACAAGATGGATTATTTCCAACATCTGATATTTCTTATCAATTACATTTGCTACAAAATTTGAATAAACTATCTATGGATTGCTATTAGAAACATCTTCAAGGTAGGCATCATTATTGCTCAAATCACAGCAAAAATTTCTTTTTTTTAAAGACTATCTTTATTTAAGCACCATGATTACAAGCATGATTGTAGTTGGGTGTCATTCATAAACAGAGCACCCCTTCACCAGTACAACATTCCCATTACCAATGTTCCCCATCTTGCTACTCCCCCCACCTGCCTTATTCAAGACAGGCATTCTATTTCTCTCACTCATTGACATTGTCATGAGAGTAGTCGGTGTAGTTATTTCTCTAACTGCACTCAACCCTTTTTGTAGTGAGCTTCATATCATGAGCCTGTCTTTCCAGCCTTCATTTCTATTGTCTCTGGACATTATTACAATAATGTCTTTTATTTTTCTTTAAACTTATAAATGAGTGAGACTATTCTGTGTCTATCCCTCTCCCTCTGACTTATTTCACTCAGCATAATAGTTTCCATGTACATCCATGTATAGGAAAATTTCATGACTTCATCTCT
Organism: Suncus etruscus; assembly: GCF_024139225.1. NCBI lineage: Eukaryota > Metazoa > Chordata > Mammalia > Eulipotyphla > Soricidae > Suncus > Suncus etruscus. Next base: position 38,732,709 of record NC_064863.1, on the reverse strand, counting down.
CCTAACAGCTCCATAATATTCCATTGTGTAAATGTACCACAGTTTCTTTAGCCATTCATGTACAACGAAAGTTTCTTATTGGTCTTTCTTTGATCTCTTTCCCTCATACATACAGTGTAACAGAGTGATCACTTTATTTATTTTAGCAGCTTTTACATACTCTTGTAATTTGTGGCTTCCTTTTTTATATAATTTTCCTCAACTATCTTATCACTTCCCCCAATTTACTTCAATTTTGTATTCTATTTTCAAACCCTGTATTGTACAGTAAATTCTACCAAGCCCTAAAGTTGTTTTGCTTATGGATTTTGTACTGATACACAATCCCTATGGTCCTAATTGATAAATAATTGCTTTTTGCTAAGCCTTTCATAATAAAAATCTGTTCTTTGGACCTATCAAAGCACTCTATCTGTAAGAAGATACTCACTTTTTATCATCATCTTGAGAGCTGGTGCCTTGTTTATTTGCAGCTACTTTTACCTGTCTGTCATTAAGAGAAAATGAACAGTAACTGAAAAATCATTAAGATAGCAAGAACTTATGCAGTCAATGATATGGGTAGCTGTAGTTATCTACATCTAAGTATTAAAAATACTTACTTATATATTTTGGAATGAGGAAGAAATAGAAATAACAATATCTGAATTGGAAAATAGAGTTTTGTTCTTCATATATCATTACCCCCAAATCATTATTAAAATTTAAATACTTTTTTCCTCATTTTTTTCTTTTTTTTATATGTAATGCTTCACGATTTGCATGTCATCCTTGCGCAGGGGCCATGGTAATCTCTGATCATTCCAATTTTAGTATATGTACTGCCAAAATGAGCACAAATTCAAATACTTTTTTTTTTTTGGTTTTTGGGCCATACCCAACGTTGCTCAGGGGTTACTCCTGGCTGTCTGCTCAGAAATAGCTTCTGGCAGGCACGAGGGACCATATGGGACACCGGGATTCGAACCAACCACCTTTGGTCCTGGATTGGCTGCTTGCAAGGCAAACACCGCTGTGCTATCTCTCCGGGCCCAAATTCAAATGCTTTTAAGGGAAAATATAACACAAAAAATAAAGGTTGTAAATGCTATATATTCTTTATAGAGTAAAAATTTTTTTCTCCTCAGTCTCCATTGAAGAAAAGTGGTACATTAATTTGCCTCTTCTCCATGATGTGCCAAAACAAGTTTTACTAATTGATGACAATGCTTTCCTGAAATGTGTAAGTACAATTTCCATCATATTCTCTCTCAAAAGCATATTCTCAACAAAATCTATCACTAATTTACTTGACATGTAGAAAAAAATAAATTGTCCATATCTGTTTCTTTTGATGAACAAAGCCATTCTGAAAATTACATAAAACTACTAACTCATAGTGAGTATATCTTTATGATAGATATGTAAGCATTCTCTCTCTCTTTATATGAAGCTACATTAGCAAATTAGAACATTATACACCTCAAAAGAAGCTCTCATTTAAACTCATAATTAAATCTACAGCTTTTTTTTTTTTTTTTTTTTTTTTTTTTTTTGGTTTTTGGTCTTTGGGTCACACCCAGCAGCTCTCAGGGGTTATTCCTGGCTCTACGCTCAGAAATTGCTCCTGGCAGGCTTGGGGGACCATATGGGATGCTGGGATTCGAACCACTGAGCTTCTGCATGCAAGGCAAATGCCTTACCTCCATGCTATCTCTCCAGTCCTCTACATCTATTTTAATCATACAATAGATTTTATAGTTTACTTAACACAAGTCAATTATAAAATTGATATTTTTATCTCTTCATTAGTTTTCCAAGTAAACAGATTTTACTTGCTGAAGAAAACCCATAATTTTATAACTATCACATTGAGATACTATTGATGCATTTGCAATCAATTATAATTCAGTAGTTATTCAAATTATTTGAGGTACTTGTAGTTACCTTTGCACATGGCCTAGGTTGATTTCTGATACCATGTATGATCCCTTGACCCCCAACTGAAGTGATACCAGAGCACAGAGCCAAGAGTAACTTCTGAGTGCCACTGGGTATATCTCCAAAACAAATAATCTAATTATCAATATTAATATAATTTAATGGCATTATTTTATGCCACTAACACTTATCAATAACTTTCAATAAAATATGTTCAGATATATTCTGCCATATTTTGATATTCCACTCTCAAATAAGAAGCAAGGTAAATATAACATGTTTTAGGAGGGAGGATTGCTGTACTCATGACCTATTTTCAGCTCTGCTCCAAGTACCACTAGTAGGACTCAGGAGACCATATGGAGTGCCAGGAATTAAACCTGGGTTCACCTTATACAAGATAGTGTGTATTCTCTGTACTATCTCTCCAGCCCCTGAACAGTCAATGTTTAATATTTATTTTTATTTTTCACAGTTGTCTCCTTTCAGGGCTCTCAAATTTATGCAAATATTTTTATGTCAAAAGTGAGTTTTTCTTTCTCTTTTTTGTCCCACACCTAGTAGTTTCAGAGATTATTCCTGACTCTATACTAACTCTTCAGCCTACAAAAATGAATCTTAAATTTTTTTTTGGTTTTTTGGGCCACACCTGTTTGATTCTCAGAGGTTAATCCTGGCTAAGCAATCAGAAATTGCCCCTGGCTTTGGGAGACCATATGAAATGCCAGGGGATCGAACCTCGGTCCTTCCTTGGCTAGCACTTGCAAGGCAGACACCTTACCTCTAGCACCACCTCACAGGCCCCCAAAAATGAATCTTAATGTAAAAATGTGTCTAAAAAATCTGCCAGCTTTTCCTACCCCCCAAGGGGAAAAAAACTGAATAAGGTCACTTTGAAACTTAATTTTGACACCTATTACAAGAAAAAAAAATCTGTTATTTTCTTCTGACTTTTAGGGGTTAATAGTATTGTTATTTCCTCATATCTAGCTCTATGCTTCAACTAAAGGTATTGAATTGGCCATTTATTACTCCATTTATGCAAAGATAAATTAGAAGTTGATTATTAGATGACCCTTTTTTTAAAAGGACTATGGCCTCTCTGACATCAGGAAAATTAATTTCCCACACAATCTACACTGTGCCTTACTGTTAAAAATTTTTGTAAATTATCTTCATGACCCTTTTCTCTCTCTGAATTTGTTTTCTATTTCCTCTTTCATTTTAGAATCAGAAATAATTTTTACACTATCTCAATCAAACTACATATATTTGCTTTACCTTTAACATATCTATCATTTTCAGTCAAGACATTTTTTCTAAATGGAAGAGAGAGAAAATACAAATGTCAAGAGGAAAAAATAGTGTGAATGCCTAAAGTGAATATTAAGTAAAAAGCAATATATAGTTAACATTCTGTTTTGGTGCTAGGGGGAAATTATTTTAATAATTTGATCATTTTGATCACAAAAATCTAAAAATAAGAGGCATAATCTAAGGTTTAAAAGGTGTTTGACAAATAAGCACACTGATTTTACCTTTTGAGAAATGTGAAAGTCCAAAGTAGATGCAAAATTACCTACTAATAAAATATCAGCTTATGTTAATATAATTCTGAGTTATAGAATGAATAAGATGAATAAGGCTAGATGAATAAAGCCTGTGGGTAACCAATAGGTAACTGCAGTGGTTCTAAACAAAAGTGTAGTCCCAAATTAAATCTGGCAGCAGCTGTGAAGCAAATAAGTTTAACAAACATCCACATTATCTACGTTTGAAATGTTAGAGGACGTAATCCATAGTGATGTAGCCAGTAATTTGTGAAATCTAAAGCTAACTAAAAATGAACCAATATGAAAATGCACATAGAAATCCTGGATTTATTTTGTATGTTCATAATTTTATGATTTCTTTGAAGAGACAGATTAGTTTTACCACTAGTGTGAAGATTTATCATCATTAAGAAGATGTTTTTGATGAGTTCATCCTGACATGGCTTTTGTTTTTTCTTCTGAAGCTGAAAGGAATGTGGCTGAATTGGATGAAAAAGATCTGATTACAAGGTTAAGAGCAGAATTAGACTTTAAACGATGTCCTAATGTAATATATACAAATGCTCATTTATGTTGTTGTACATTTGAAACATATATAATGTTATAAGCCAGTGTTACTTCAAAAATGTTTTTCAGGGCCGGCACGATGGCGCTAGAGGTAAGGTGTCTGCCTTGCCAGCAGTAGCCTAAGACGAACTGCGGTTTGATGCCCCGGAGTCCCATATGGTTCCCCCAAGCCAGGAGCGACTTCTGAGCACATAGCTAGGAATAACCAGTGAGCATCACCGGGTGTGGCCCAAAAACAAAAAACAAAAAACAAAAAAATTGTTTTTCAAATCATTACTATGTACCTAGCATCTAGTAATTTATAACCTGGTCAAGATTGCTCCTTTAATAGTGAATAGAATTTAACTGTAATGTCGGGATTCATTAAATTAATCTGAAATTCTTACTATCACAAAAGATACAGTTTTTCAAATTTACCACAGAGAACTAAGAGATGCCCTATGCTTTTTGGGTTTATTGCCCCATTCTTTCAATTGTGATTTTTTCTACATTACACTTACCTCTTTAGCACTCAATATGTCTTCATGTATGACCCCCATAGAGTGCAATTCAATGCACACTATTGCACATATACTATATGGCACGAGTGGAGTTTGCCTTCGTGGTTAATTTTTTAACACGACTTTGAGCTTCCTGAAAGACAGTATTATGTGACTTTAAGAAATGGGCCCATTATGTAACTGCAAGGAACGTTTTCTAAAACTCCTGTGTAATTTGTATCAAGTTCTCTTCAGAGGCTAAGTCTAAACCAATACTGAATGACTCTGATAACTTTCTATTTTTTGACATTTTTCTATTTTTCTTTCAAAGTCACACCAAAGATGAGTTTCTCTACAACCAGCATTACTTTTAATGTAAGGGTGAAAATGGAAAAAAACGTTCACAAATATGTTTTAGTCTAAAGGAGACAAAAAGAAACTTCCTAGCCTACAATTACACTGAAACACACTATTTTTAGTCTCTCTTCTTCTCCAAAATATCTTCTGCATATTTAAATACTTTGAATATTTTTGTAGATAATAATAATTACAATCACCATAATGACAAAAGTCTGGAGCAGTAAATGAAAGATAAAATTTACTACAGAGCATCTGGAAAGGGAGTGTATTGTTTCTAGGCCAGGATTAAGGAAAGATTTTCTATTAATAACAATGTTTAACACAGCTGTGAACAATATCATGCCTACCTGCACAGTGTCAAGATAAAAAGGCAAACCAAAGGGAAATCCAGTAATAAGACTAAATTTCATTAAAGACCCTTTTATGTTTGTTAACATTTTGCTAGGTTTTCACAGAAATTTCTGTGTCTGTGATAACACTGAATAAATTAAAGAAAATAATTTTACTTTTCACTTAGCTGACTAGCATAATTATTCATTTAAAGAAAAAAGGATGGCTTTAGCAACTCTAGTTTCAGTCACCTTTAGATATTAGGAATCTAATTTTCTAAGTTCCTTAGTCCATCTCCCATTTTTACTATGAGTGTTTAAGCTCCACTTAAACACTCATATTCCTCTCTAGTATCTTCCTATCTAGTATCTCTAGTATCTTTATCGTGCATAGTACCTAACAAGAGAATTAATCTTGGTTTTGTTGCACACAAAAAGGAATTCTCATTGTTTCCAAGGTTAATGTACCAGAGCAGAACCTATGACTATTTAAACAGACCTTACTACTGGCATAGTGTAATGGTCTGTCAGCATTTATCTGGTCCTGTCATTGTAAGATGACAGCCAGCTATTAGCCCTAGACAAAGACATTCCCCCAATTTTCTCATTTCTTAAACCTCTTCCTTTGATATGTAAAAGCACACTGGATAAGTCCTTTGTCTCAGTCTTGACCTTCCTTTCAAGCCAGAAAAGTTATACTGAAAGCCTCCCTCTCCCCATGAGCAAGCACAGCAGGTAAGGCATTTGCCTTGCATGCAGCTGACCTGGATTCAATTCCCAACATTCCATATTGTTCCCCAAGCCTGCCAGAAGTGATTTCTGAGTGCAGAGCCAGGAGTAGTCCCTGAGCAGAGCTGTGTGTGGCCCAAGAAACAAAAACCAAGACATTGTCACACTTTGAACCAAATAGAAGCCAACTTCAAAATCCACGATGGCAAGATCCACTTAAAGAGTCACTGAATTATCATCTCACCAGCAGAAATCCTGTTTGGAAACCAGTTGTAAAATATAGCCCAAGAAGTTGTAAAATCCCCCAGACAACTTGTTTCTAAATCTCACACAGAGAGGTCTAAAGAAGCTGTGTATGGGTGAAGAAATAATAAGCCAATCCAGTCAGGAAAAATCAAGAAGTCAGTAGCTTCATGTGATGTCTCTGCTACCAAGCCCAAACTGACTGTTCTTTATTTTACAATACCCATCCACCTGGAAGGGAAGGCCAAGAGTGAGACAAAAGTACCTATCCAATCAGGCTTTTTACATATCAAAAGAAAAGGTTTAAATAAAGAGAAAGTTGGGGATTGCCTTTGTCTTGGATGTGGAGGTGTCATTCTAAACTATTCTCCATCCATCTGCTCAGAATTCATATCTCACTCCCTAAAGATCAACTTGAGTCTCTCCCAGAGACAATGAAAAGGAATCAATAACTCTTACCAATAACTCTTACCCTTGAGCACACTCATTGAAAAGATGTGAATTAAAAATGAATCCTTATACAAGGACTAATTTCCTGTTAGTAGATTAAGATACTTCTCTACTACCTCATTTACCATCACTAAGTTTCTGCAGCTCTATATATTGTTGCCAAATGCTTCTCCTCCCATGTTTCACTGACCTGTCAAGAAAGCAACCTGTTTTCCTGCCTGTTCTTGGACATCCTTGTTGATGACAAGTGATCATTCTGCTCTTCTTATTAAGACTTGATAGTTTGAGTCCCAAAATGACTCATCTCACAACCAATAACAGAATTTAGATACTAACATTTCAGGGAAGCCTGGCATTACATTTCTAAGATGGTACTGAAAAGGCATGAGGATTTAGAAGTCTTGCCTCTCAGACAAGCTGAAATTGGCAGCTAGGCTGACTCAGCAGCATCCCAAAAAAGAATCAATTTTCAGCCCTATAATTGAGTTTTTAAATGTATACAACTTATTTATAACTTAGTTATAAAAGAAAAAGTCTCTCACCTCTTCAAGAGGTATGACTAGCATTTTGAGAAATATAGTTTTATCCAAAAAACATTATAGAAAGTAAAGAATTGTCCATTAGGGTGAGTGTTCTATTTTTTCAATCTCTATAAATGACACTCACAAAATAAAAAATGCATGGATGTTTTCCACAAATACAATTAACAAGTTACAGATTCTGAAACGGTTTCTCTATCTATCTATCTATCTATCTATCTATCTATCTATCTATCTATCTATCTATCTATCTATCTATCTATCTATTTACCTCTAGCTCTCAAATATCATTATCATCATACAGACCAGAAAATACTCTTTCTTGTCCTATACTGCCACCAAATGGAAAACTTGTAAAAAATAGTCTAATTATAGCAATTTAAGCTTCAAAATTCTTATCTTGCATCCTAGTGAATCCAAGACAGATTGGGTTTACATTATTGTCACAGAATAATAAACTATAGTGTCTCACTTATTCTCAAGAGACTCTTGTTTTAGATAAGGGACTGAAAACTTTTTCACTTATCCTTTTTATTGAGAAATGTAACTAATCAGCACTGTTAGAAAATCTTTAGATTCATTAAAAGTTTGATTCTAATTATTTTTTGATTGCATGTGTTCAGAAACCTTTCACTAGTGCATACTGGTTTTCTGTAACCATACAGTGGGGTCACAACCCTAATCTAAGCTAGGGTTTAAATGGTATCTATAATGCGGGTAAACTAATCCTAAAAGATTAGTATATGGCTCTCAGTCAATTCTTCATTTAATCTCTTTATTCATGATACTCTAACCACACTGATCTGTTTTCCTCAGAGGACTACATTTCTTCCATTATTTCCTCTATTAGATTTCTTGGTTGACACCTACAGACTGCAGTGAGATTCTTAAAGAAAAGAATAGTTAGTAGGGCACTTGCTTTACATATAGCTTAAACATGTTCAAATAATAGCATCCCATATGGTCAACTTAGTAATGCCATACATGATCCCTACACATAGTTGGTGTGGCACAAAAAAAAATCAAACAAAGCTAAATAAAGTTCTCTTGTCAGGTCTTTGATAGAGTAAATTAATTCTCTCAGTATATACACACTAATTATTTTTATAATATGTTGGATTTACTAAGACTGATCACATTAGTCCATTTAATTTGTTCATGAATATTCTATCATGAAGTCCTAGATTCCAGACAGCTATTATCATCCACAAACTAACCTTCCAAATGCTATTAGGACAGTCACCTTTGGTCTGAAACCAAGGGATCTGAAATGGTTCCATTAAGTTCCTGGTGTCCTGGTTTATACTCTGATAGTATTCTTTTACAGCTTAAAAATGCTGTTTAGAAAATAAATTATATGATAATCTTGCCTCTTCTGTGTTTTTCTTCCACATGATCATTTCCTGAAAACTTTTAATATACTCTGGAAAACAAGTTTGAACAGAAAAAGATAAAATTCTTTATGATAATAAGTTTCCATTTTCTATCAATATTTTCTTTATTTTCCACTGACAGAGAAGTTTGGACCTGTGTTGACAATGATACACCCTGCACTTTTTTTAAGAAATTACTTTCCTTATCCCCTATCTATTTGACTAGTGAATCTGCAGTATACTTGCTTTCCTGGGTTTTCATACTTGAGTTCAAAACTCTCTTGAATCTTCCTCCCTAATTCAAAAGAATTTAATTATATTCTATCAGGTGATAACTCACTGAGGCTGTCATCTGCTACCTATGCTAATTGCCAAATTTCCCAACACTACCTTGATTTGAGCCCTTTGTCAGTTTTTACAAATATTTTGACATTTAATCATCAGAAGAGTTCCATGAGAATATTGCACGTTTTCAAAAGAATATTTTATAAGATATTGAATTTGTCTGTATTATTAACATAGCTCCAGAAGCTGAGTTGAGTCATATTTCCCTCTTTGTTCATGTTAAATGAAAGAAAATATATTTAGGATTGAATAGTAATCCACATGACTGTATTCTGAAAGAAACAAAATGCCTTTATTTGCTTTGCCCACAAATTGCTCTCTTAAATCTTTCTCACTTTTAGAAATACATTAACACTTTAACACAAGAGAAGTTTGGTCAGAATCCTGGGAAGATTGTTTCTGATTAACACAAAGTAAGGACTAGTTTATCCAATTACTTTATTGTCACAGTATTAGGTAGTTAAAAGTGCACTAATAGACACAAGACAGACATGCTCATTGAAGATACTCTGAGAAATTAGAAGATGGAGTTATCTTGAGAAGTCTATGATGAAATGGGGTGAATAAAGGGCAATGATGGGTGCTTGTATAACATGTCAAGGGTACAGAAAAGCATAGGTATTTATTACTTTTGTTTAGATCTGTGTTGGCTCATTGTTTATTCTGTAATAGGGTTGCCTAAATTCAACTGATATTTTCTTCTCGTATGCTCATTTCTTCTCAGGAATTGGGAAAACATAACAAACAATAATTCAAGCCTTGACATCTAATATGGAGAGGTATTCTATAACTTCTTTAAGTATAGTTAATAAATCACTTAAATGTATGGTTGGCTAGTTTTAGTACATGCCAGATAATTGTTCTTTTATATAAAAAAGCATGATGCTTTGAAAAGAATTATATTGAGGGTTGAGATGCTTTAAATGCTTAACGTAATGTTAGACACATAGCTGGTTCTCAGTAGTTTAGTTCTCAGTTAGTTTAGTTCTCAGTATATTAATAGTATGATTTTTTTTTGTTTCTCGGGCCACATCCATTTGATGCTCAGGGGTTACTCCTGGCTAAGCACTCAGAAATTGCCTCTGGCTTGGGGGGACCATATGGAATGCCAGGGGATCGAACTGTGGTCTTTCCTTGGCTAGCGCTTGCAAGGCAGACACCTTACCTCTAGCACCACCTCACCGGCCCCATAGTATAATATTTTTATATAAATGATTTCTCTTTTGAGTTTTTAAACTAAACTTCTGAATGAAACTCCATAAATTTATATCTATATAAAGATTAAATTTTATTTTATTTTTGTAATTTTTTATTTTTTATCATTTTTTATTACAGGAGTCAAAGGAAATTAAGCTCTAACACAATAAAGATGAGCACATGAAACAAAAATAACAAAAGTAAAATTTAAAACATGATTTGTACCCCTAAAATTAAATCAAAAATCAGTTATCAGAGAAAAAGCAAAAGATAAGGGAATCACTCTCCAAAAAATTCTACTTCTTGACTTCTCATAAAAACATTAATTTAAAATTATATGTAATACACACTTATGTTTATTGCAATGCTTAATACAATAGTCAGAACATGGAAATAACCCAAATAGAAGAAATAATAAAGATACTGTAGTGTATATACACAAACACACTATGGAATATTATGAAGCTATGAAAAAATAAGCTATCTCAGCTTGATAAAACAGATGAAACTGGACGGGTTTGTACTAAGCAAAGTCAGAGGCAAAAGAATAAATATTGGAAAAAGATCTCATTCATCTGTAGTATAGAGAGACCAAACAAAGTAATAGTATCAAAAGATGACTAATACTTGGTCTTGGTTTATTTAAATAAGAAAATTAAATTGGGGTATAGGAAGCAGAATGGAATTAATAGATAGATAAAAGAACATAACGTAAGGAAATAGGTAAAAAAGTCTTGGTTATAGAGAAGGGGAAGGTATAGTCATTTCATATGTCAGAACCATAATAACATATACTACTACAAACATGTATTAGACCAGGAATATAATAAAAAATATATTGATAAAATAAAGAAATAAAATAAAATAAATAAAATTAAAAAGTTAATGTAAATATGTCTTATAAAAATAAAAGTGGGTTTCTCAATACTGTATAGCTTGAAAACACAAATTAATATATTTTGAAACAACTAAGAAAAATTTATATATCACTCCCATTGATTCTAAGTTCTATTATGAAACAAATGTTTACATTTTATATTTTACTGAATATGTATATAATTTTAAAAAGGAAGTTAACATTCATTAAAATTTTATGAAAAATCAAACAAAATGGTAAGCTATTTTATTTTTAAATATTTTAGAAAATAAATTTCTTATTTTAGAGAAAAATCCTCACATGTAAGTATTGAATAAGAATGCTTGTGCTTTCATTTAAATTTTGTATATGTGACAAACTATGAATTTTATAATTAGTTTATAAATAATGTTATACATTTATGTAAAATATAAACTAAATGTGCTAAATACAAAATATATATAGTATTTAAAATATAACATACTTCCTATATAAAAATAAAGAACTCTGGGGAAAACTTTCCCATATAAAACACATTTTAATCTCTCTGTTCTTTAAAGCCTTAGCAACACTGCTTGACTAGGAATTAATTTTAATGATGGGTCCATTGTGTCAAAACTTTTGCTAGAACCATCTCACAGAATCGCTGCATTGCTACCATGAAATAGGTTCACCCTTCACTATCTCTCCCCACCATAGAAATATTTCTTTTATTTTTTTAATTTTTATTGTGGTCAAAGTGAATTACAAATCTTTCACAGTAATATTTAAAGCACATATTGACAATGAACGAGGAGTATTCCCACCATCCATGTTGTTCTCCCTCCACCTCTATTCCCAACATGAATCCCACAGCTCCCTAACTAGACATAATCCCTGAGCATCTCTGGGTGTGACCCCAAACAAATAAAATTAATCATACCATAAATATCAATAAATCTATAAAACATTAAGAAAATAACATACTTAAGTTTGTACTCCTTTGTTGTTCTTTGTTTACATAAAAGCATGGAAGATGGACTTAAGTGACAGAACTCTTACGCATTTTGTTCTTTTCTAGGAATAATCTCACTAATTTTAATTAGCTTCTATTAGATGCTTGATCCAAAATTGACTACTAAAGTGAACCCAGAATTATTAAACCACCTACATTAAATGTCTTTATAATCTTTTATCTGAATATTTCCTTACTTTCTGGGTAGAAATCTCAAATCACGAACTCTATGGGACTTGTAGTACCACAAATATAAATATACAGTGAACATTTTGTAAATTATTGAATTTTTTCTTGCTTTTGTTATACTAAGTAACTTGACCAAATATAAACCATACACCATACAATACTTACCTATGCAAGTATAGTATAGATTATACTGAGAATGACCTATATTTGATTAAATTTTACTATTTATTTGTGTAACTTTTACCACGTTTTGAGTATAGGCAAGCATACTCTATGATCTAGGGCAGAGGTCGGCAACCTGTGACTCGGGAGTCACATGTGGCTCTTTACACTTTTAATTTGGCTCTTCTATGTGCGTGGCAGCTGCTCTTAGAGTCAGGACTCTGCTCCTAGCCTCTGTCAGTGCGCGCCGTGTGCAGCCCAGGCGCCAGTTCCAAGAGTGTAAGATGATACCCAGTATCAATCCTAAACAAATGTGTTCCCCCCAATGTCATCCTTTCTTAAACCTCTTCCTTTGATATGTGAAAGTCCACTGAATATGTACTTTTGTCTCTCTCTCTCTTGACCTGAAGCCTCCTGGTATTGGGAATTGGTTTTAATAAAGAGGTGTTCTAGCTTTTTGGGCTCCAGGCATAGAGTACAAGGTAAAAGGCCATGGATTCCATGATCATCCTTTCCTGGCTATCTTGGTTTATTACTTCTTTCCTACCACCCTGCTTCTTCGAACCAGGTAGGGTGGAATTTAGAAATACAGTGCCTGGAGTGATCTTAAAACATATTTTATTTTGCACAAGAGTGGGCTTCTTCCATGAAGGGATTCTCAACCCAGAGTCTTCTTTTCCATGGATTCTCATGTTCAGAGTACTCATGATTAAAGTTGTGAGCTAATGCCCTTAAATGCTGTTTTTCATATTGATTATGACTTTCTGCATAAAATAAGTACCAATCAGAAAATATTTGCAAGAGTGGAAACATTTCAATATCTCCTTCTCAGACACAGCTATTCCAGAATGAGATTCTCTTTGTGAACACATCCATCTTATGTCTCACTGTAAAAACTACTTGTGAAACTCCCCTGCAGAGAAATATTAAATTCATAGAGAAAATGAACAATGTTTGCCAAATACACAAGCTTAGCTACCCATTCCTTGTCCAACTGGGGCTGTACAGTCGGAGTTGTACTCTCACAGGAACTGCACTACTTCTTTCCTCTTGCTAACAAGGTGAGAGAGCACCCTTCCCCTGAACAGCCACTTCACTTCTTTATGGAGAAGATGCTAGTAGTGGGCATCCATACTCTCACCCAGGGTGGTGAATAGCCTAGATTTGATCACAATTGTGAATTTCACAAATTATCTTTACTGTGTCATCTGTCACAGAGTTTTGTTCAGCAGAGAGTTTTTTTTTAATCCAGTATATCATACAATGAGGGGATACCATGTACAGGTGTGCAACTTCTGTTTCTTGTGACTACACAAAAATACTGAGTCATGCACAGTGCATCATCTGTACATACATCAACACATCAGATTATTATTCTGAGTGAAATGAGTCAGAAGGAGAGGTGTAGACACAGAATAATCATTTGTGGCATATAAGAATAATAAATGGCAATATGGTAATAATATATAGAGAAAATAGGGATGAGGGTCAGGAGGACTAGTCCATGATAGGAAGCTTGCAATAGAAAGTGGTGAGTTCAGTTAGAATAGAGAAAGGTTCATTATGACATTAATAGTTGGAACATATCACTCTGGACAAGAACTGGATGCTGAAAATGGATAAGTGACATGCATAGTACCCTTTAATTAACAATATTGCAAACCATGGTGTCATAAAGGAAATTTTTCAAGTTTCAGTGTCATAAAGGAAAAGAGAGATAGAGAGAAAAAGCAAAATGCCTGCCCCTGACATAGGCAGAGGAGGGTGAAGGGAAAGGAAACAAGGGACATTGGTGCTGAGTAAAGTGCACTGGTGAAGGGTGGTGTACATTTTATGATTGAAACTCAAGTATGAATAATTTTGTAATAAATATGCTTAAATAAAAAAGTATTTTTAAAATGTTTCAGGCACTCTATCATAATTACTTTATGATATATCATGTGCCTTTAACAAAGTGCTGCTTTTGTTTTTGTGTGTATTTTAGTTTGGTTTCTTGCAGCACACACTAAAATGTCAATAGATTTTTTTCCTTTCAGTGAAATCACTACTTTTCTCTGGAACATTGTCCTTGCTTTTAAAGATTGCTAAACGGTTTTTCTCTTTCACATGTTTCTTCTCCATATTGTACGGTTTCACATTTTCAGCACATTTTGGTTATCAAGAGGAAATGTTTTGAAATGTTTTGCTTATTTATTATCAGAAATAAAAGCATTTTTCCTCGAGAAGGGTGGTCACTATGCAGAATTAACCAACTATCAGTGGATTCAAAGACTGTATTTCATGGTGGATGTTATTTCACATTTAAATCAGGGGAAAGGAAACACAATTTTTTCGATGTCAGAAGAAGTTATTTTGTTCGAAAACAAATTATTTGTTTTTGCTCAAGATTTTGACAGAGAAGCTTTGATTCACCTTCCAAGCCTGTTGAAATATTGCCAAGAAAATAATTCTGATATTGACATTACTTATTTTAAAACAGTGCTTTTAAATATGAGGGAAGCTTTTCTCAAGAGGTTTCAGGATTTCAGAAACAGCAAAGCTACATTGGCCTTTGTTAAAAAAAAAAACCTCTGGATACCACTGTAATGGAATTAAAATTTTCTCCCTTTAATATCGACATTAGCAACTTTAAAATGCAATTTCTGGATTTAAAAAAACAAAGAAGTGTGGAGCTCAAAATTTGTACATCTTTGTGCTAATTTAGAAAGATAGGAGAAACACAAATGAGAACTTAGTTCATAGCACAAGTTGTCTGCTTTGAAAGACCTGGAGAAGGAAGATATGTTGATTTTTAACACCTGGAATAGTATTCATGACTCATATAATCAACTATAAAAGCTAGTGTTTGCTGTTCTTTTCTTGTTCGGGTCTACATATTTATGTGAACAATCATTTTCAAGCATGAATCTTATCAAGAGTAAACTGAGAAATCATCTCATCAATGAGAACTTGGAATCTTGCCTAAAATTAAAAACATCATACAAACCTGACTTACTCAAACTATCTAAGGAAATGCAAGGCAATGTTCACACTAGTGTTTGTGACTTTGTCAGTCATTGTCAGGATGTAATTTTCTCTACATTGTAAGACAAATTTTATGGAATTAACATTATTGATAAATAATATCATTCTAAAGTTTTTGTTTTATTAGTTGTGTTATTTGTATCCTCCCGACCTATGTGGATATTTGCATGCAGAATATTCTCAATAAAACTTATTGAAACTAAAAACAGTGTACCATCCTATGTATTTTCGGTTTTAAAAATGTGGCTTTCGGAGCCGGAGAGATAGCATGGAGGTAAGGTGTTTGCCTCTCATGCAGAAAGTTGGTGGTTCAAATCCCGGCATCCCATATGGTCCCCTGAGCCTGCTAGGAGTAATTTTTGAGCATAGAGCCAGGAGTAACCCTGAGCTCTGCCAAAAACAAAACAAAACAAATGTGGCTCTCAAAATAAATTTTAATCGTGCTTTTGGTGAGATTTGGCTCAGTTGATAAAAAAAAAGGTTGCTGACCACTGATCTGGGGTCAAGAGTAGGAAGAGCAAATAGAGCTGGGAGATGAGAGAAATTTGAGCAGAAAATGGAAAATGTGTGATACTAGTTAGCTCCCATTCACATTTCTCTTTTTTTCTTCCATCACCCATAATAATTGAAAGAACCAAGATACATTTAATTCATTTCTCTAGGGGCCAGAGTGATAGCACAGCAGTAAGGTGTTTGCCTTGCACGCTGTTGAGCAGGGACAGACCTGGGTTTGAGTCCCAGCATCCCATATGGTTCCCTGAGCCTGCCAGGGGCGATTTTCTGAGCACAAAGCCAGGAGTAATCCCTGAGCACCACCAGGTGTGACCAAAACTAAAAATAATAAATTAATCTCTATATTTTACAGAACCATTTCTATTTAAGAAAACATTGTCAATTTCTGAGATGTTTTTGATGTAAGATAATCAAGAGAAATTTAAAGGAAATGCAGAAAAGATAAATTTTGTACATATTTTTAAATATTCTATAATATTAAAAAGGGACATTCATACATATATTTTAATTAATTAATTTAATAATATCTAAGTATGTTTAAGTGTGAGGAAGTAGAGGATGGAGAGATAATACAGAAGGTAGGTAGATTTCCTTGCACACATCTGACTTATGTTCAACTATTCATCATCCCAGAGGCCACTGATGAAATGCCAGGGCTGATCTCTGAACCTGGCATTGCCAGGATTAAGTCCTGAGCACTTCGATATAGGGCCAAAACAGAACAAAAAGTGTAAATAGTGTGGAAGAAAAAAAAAAACTAACCTACCAGGTTTTGAAAAGTTAAGGTCATCAATTAGTAGGGTTAAAGAAATAGCATTTAAAAAAAACACAATAGATGGGAATCCCCCCTGATTTTATGTAAATATGTACCTAAAATGTTATTGACAACAATATGTAAGCCACTATGATCAAAATAAAAATTATATTAAAAAAACACAATAGAGAAATTTCTAAACAAGAATCACATATACTTATTAAAACATTTATATTTATGCAATAATAATATAGGAAAGTTACACATAAAAAGGAATATAAGTTAGTAATGATAATAAACTAAAAGAAGAAAATCTAAGAAAAACAAGTTAGAAGGAAAGATAATTTCTTAAATTCTTAACATTAACTGACAGTTTGAAAAATTACAATGTTTCTCTATGCAATTAATATTACAAAACTCGAACCTAAGAATGTAACTTTGGGTACAATTATTAATAATTTAGGTCTGGTCACAGTAATTAACCATTATACTTGTTCATAGAAGATAACATTAAGGTCTATTAAAAATCATCATAAAGGGGGCCGGGAAGGTGGCGCTGGAGATAAGGTGTCTGCCTTGTAAGCGCTACCAAGGAACGGACCGCGGTTCGATCCCCCGGCGTCCCATATGGTCCCCCCAAGCCAGGGGCGATTTCTGAGCACATAGCCAGGAGTAACCCCTGAGCGTCAAACGGGTGTGGCCCAAAAACCAAAAAAAAAAAAAATCATCATAAAGGACTGTAGCATATAGTGTCAGGGTATTTGCCTTAGAAACAGCTGTGTTTCAACACTGGCATCCCATATAGTCCCCAAGCACCATATAGTCCTCAAGCACCACTAGGAGAAATTTTTGAGTGCCGGGTTGAGAGTAACTCCTGAATATCTCCAAGTGTGGCTCAAAATCAACAAAAATCACCATGAGTATCCATACTTGACATGTGTATCAAGTTTCAATTTAGTTAATAAATGCTAAGCAACTTGTAAAAAACCAAATTTAGACCTGCAGTTAACATCATGTACAAAGGTAAAATCCAAATGGATTAAAGACCTAGATATCATACCTGAAATCATAAAGTATATAGAACAACATGTAGGTCAAACATCCATGACATTGAGACTAAAGGTATCTTTAAAGAGGAAACCATACTCTCCAAACAAGTGAAAGCAGAAATAAATGGGTCTATATTAAACTGAGAAGCTTCTGCACCTCAAAGGAAATAGTGCCCAGAATATAAGAGGCACCCACTCAGTGGGAGAAACTATTCACCCAATACCCATCAGATAAGGGGTTAATATCCAAAATATACAAGGCACTGACAGAACTTCACAAGAAAAATAACCTCTAACCCCATAAAAAAATGGGGAGAAGAAATTAACAGACACTTCGACAAAAAAGAAATACAAATGGCTGAAAGGCACATGAAAAAATGCTCCGCATCACTAATCATCAGAGAGATGCAAATCAAAACAACTACCATATTTTCTGGCGTATAAGATGACCCTTCAACCCATGAAAAACTTCCTAAAAGTCTTAAAAGTAAGTTACTTCTTAAAAGTAAAAGGGGTGCGGATCACTCGTCCCAGAAGCTGGAACAAGTTTCAGCATGCTGTACACCAGCATATAATATGACTCCTGACTTTTAGGAAGTTTTTCATGAGTTGAAGGGTCATCTTATACACCGGCAAATATGGGTATGAGGTACCATCTCGTGCCACAGAGATTGGCACACATCAGGAAGGATGAGAACAAGCAGTGGTGGCAGGATGTGGAGAGACAGAAACTCTTATTCACTGCTGGTTGGATTGCCGTTTGGTCCAACCTTTGTGGAAAGCGATATGGAATTTCTCCAAAAGCTGGAAGTTGAGCTCCCATATGATCCAGCTATACCACTCCTAGGGATATATCCTAGGAACACAAAAATACAATACAAAAATCTCTTTCTCATACATATATTCATAGAAGTGTTATTTAATATAGCCAGACTCTGGAAACAGCCTAGATGCCCCTCAATAGATGAACGGTTAAAGAAACTATGGTACATATACACAATGAAATATTATGCAGCCATCAGAAGAGATGAAGTCATGAAATTTTCCTATACATGGATGTATATGGAATCTATTATGCTGAGCGAAATAAGTCAGAGGGAGAAAGATAAATACAGAATGGACTCCCTCATCTATGGGTTTTGAGAAAAATGAACAACATTTGTGTAATGATTCTCAGAGACAAAATAGAGGAGGACTGGAGGGTCCAGCTCCTGACATGAAGCTCACCACAGGGATCATTTAGTGCAGTCACAGAAATAATTACACTGAGAACTATTATAACAAAATGTGACTGAATCAGGGAAGTAGAAAGCCTGTCTAGAGTACAGGCCAGTGTGGGGTGGGGAGGAAAGACACTTGGAATATTCGTCATGGGAATGTTGCACTGGTGAAGGATTATATATATAAAATATATAATATATTTATATAATTAGTATATATTATATATTATGTATTATATAATATATATAAAGAAAAGAAAAGATAAAACCTCCCAAATTCTTAACAAAGGCCTTGTTCTTTACACTGACTGTATAGAAAGAGGAGGTACAGTAAATGCACCCCATATACACCCTTTGCCTGGTGTGTATTGTGAATTGGGGGACAAAAAAAGAAAGAAATGCTAAGCGAGTCTCTAAAAGTAAAATTTAGAGCACTAAAAAGGCAACATCTTTAACAAACTAACCATGATAGAAGCAAATTTACTCTGATAATTATATCAATGGCTACAATTATTACATGTGAAATTCTAATATTTTAGAAATTAGTTTTGCATTTTAGAATATCAGATTAAAATAGGTATTTATTGTGCAAAAGAATTTAGATATAATGTTTATATTATTTGGTTCCACTTATTACAATTTCACACTTGAAGTGTTTCATCTTGGAAATAATTTTGTTTGTTGGCTGTTGGTTTTATTCTGGGGAACTAGGGTAGGAGGCTCCCAGGCAGTGTTGAAGAGACCCGTGAACTCCAGTATTATATCAATAAAAGGGCCTGGGAATATGGTGCTGCTTGGGCCAAGAGGTCTGGGGATTGCCTGATCTATCATAGCAGTGCTCAAGAACCTCAAAACCACACTTTGGATACTGAAAGACATTCATGTTACACGTGTTTATGCAAAGGAAACCATGTGGTGCCAGGGTCTAACTAGTCAGCCACATACATATGATGCACCTTAGTCTCTTTACTATCACTCTGACACTCTTGGAAATAATTTTAATTACTTTATGCCTGTAGCTTCTAATATTTTAATATGACCCAACCCTATTTTTTAATATAATTTTTATTTGATCATAGTGGCTTACATATTGTTGACAATAATATTTTAGGTACATATTTACATAAAATCAGGGGGGATTCCCATCACCAATTTGTCCTCCCTACACCTCCATTTTTGTCCTACCTCCCACATCCTCTTCCCTCACTCCCAGGGCTGCTAGAATATGTGGTCCCCTCTGTACCTAGCCTACTACTTAGTAGTCTTGCCCCTGTTTGGTCTTGGTGCCTCCCTTATTTCCCCCTCTAACTGGGAGACAAGACTAGCTAGTTCAAGTTAAGTGGTTTTGTTTGAAGAAGAGAAAAGTAATAAATTGGGGTAAAAGTCTAATACGCCGGAAATGGGCGGAATCCTTCTAGAGGCTTTCATCATCGGTTTGAGAGACGAAGGAGAAAAAGAAGGTGAAACACTCCACCAGTACAAAAAGAAGTGTCAAATATTCAGTGAGGACTCCAACAATAACGATAAGCACCACAAAAAAAAAAAAAAAAAAAAAAACAAAAAATAAAAAAACCCTTCATGGTCTTGAGATAAGAAACATGGCAGGGCACATAAAGAAAGAAAAAAAAAGAAGAGAAAAAAAATAAGTATAAATGGGGGCAACAGCTTCAATAACCACACCAAAACAAAGAAATCGACCAAAAATAGATAGGTAAATAAAAATAATAATAATAAATGAAGATAAAAATAATATATAAAAAATAAACAATGTTTTGTGCTTTTTGCTTTTTTTTTCTCCTCCTGCCCTGGCACAGTAAATATTGGGGTCATTCAAAAAGGAATTCACTTGGCCTAAGAGAAATGGGTTTTCTCTACCCTTGGAGTATATTGTCATGGGATTAACTATAGACTGTTCAGGATCATTTACTTACCCAGTGATGCTTTTGTGGTTCTGCTCCATCCTGGGTGATACAATCAGACCTCTGTATCTAGAGATCTCAGTATCTGCACAGGTCCAGGGGTGGGACTTATGATGAAGTCAGTCTTTGTAGTTCTAGAAGTTCCGTTCCCTCAGTGTCATTTTAATTCATCTTCTGTGGTTGGTGGTCTTTGTCTTTGCACTAAACCTAGGATGGCACCTAGGACAGTGTCTTTCTTTGTGTTTCCAGAAGCCTCATTTCGTTACAATTGTCTCTGCCAAACCTTTGGAACTGGACCCAACCCTACTTTTAACTCAAAAATTTATTTTATTACATATATGATTAAACCATCCTTTATCAATTTAGTGGACCATAGAAATAGTGCCAAAATAAGACTCTTACCTTATCTGCAATTGTTCCCTAGAGTACTGCAAGAAATCACCACCAAAATAATATGGCTTTCATCAATTTTAGAATTGAGATATTGTTTTAGAATTTCTTCAGATTTTTCTCATGAGCTATTTTATCTTGCATTTACCATTTCAATATACTGTACCTACCATAGCCTTATGTGACTGGATAAAGGCTTAGTGGTTCATTTAAATCAGTTTTCTTCTCTTCTGTGAAATTAACATTATATCCTATTTTCTTTTTTTGTTTGTTTGGTTTTTGTTTGCAGGGGGCATAGCTGGTGAAGCTCAGGAGTTACTCATGGCTCAGAAATTACTCCTGGCTTGGGAATCATATGGGAATGCCAGGAATCGAACCCAGATCTATCCTGGGTCAGCCGCGTGCAAGGCAAATGCCCTACTGCTGCGCCATTGCTCTGGCCCCTTATATCCCATTTTCAATATATAATGTCAAAATCAATAAATGATTTTATTTTGTAAAGGTAGCATAAGAAACTTTAAGAAATTACAATCACTCATATCATAAGTCAATAAGATTCTGTAAAATAGAAAAATTGTGAAAAGGGCCTGAACAGTAGCACAGATTTAGGGTGTTTGCCTTGCACACGGCTAACCCAGAACAAACACAGGTTAGATCCCCAGCATTTGATTTGGTCCCCTAGCCAGGAACAATTTCTGAGCACAGACTCAGGAGCAACTCCTGACCACTGTTAGGTGTGGCCCAAAAACAAAAAAAAAAATGTATATATATATATATATATAGAAATATAAAAAAATCAATATTTATACAAAAATAAATAAAATATATGTTTAGGATTTTAGACTTGATATAAAAATGTCTATATTTCAAAGTTATCTATAGATTCAGTTCAATAACTTTCAAAATAATGGCATTCTTTACAGAAAGAGAAAAATCATAAACTAACATAGTATCACAAGAAGGCGCTGGAGAGCGCATCATAATTCCATATTTCAATCTATATTACAAAGTTACAGCAAATAGTAAATTGTAACAAAAACAGACATATAGACAAATGAGACTGTATAGAGAACCCCATAGTAAGCCCATATATAACTGGTACACTGTTCTTTGAGACAAAGGTGTCAAAATGCACAGTAAAAAAAGGATTGTCTTTTTAATTTATGTGGCTGAGGAAACTAGTATCTCACACTATATCTAATTTTTTTTTGTTTGGTTTGGTTTTTGGGCCACACCCGATAATGCTCAGGGATCACTCCTGGCTATGTGCTAAGAAGTTGCTCCTGGCTTGGGGGACCATATGAGACGCCGGGGGGATCGGACTGTGGTCCATCCTAGTCTAGCGCTGGCAAGGCAGATACCTTACCTCTAACACCACCACACCGGCCCCCCATATCTAATTTTTTAGTAGATGAAAAGCTGAAATGCAATATCTGATTTAACAAAAATCCTAATAGTAAGCTTTCTGATTTCTTGATTTCTTGTATATGATTTCTTGTTTATAACATTTAAAATGTAGAAAACAATATGGGAAATTTTAAAGTTTGGAATTTAGATGATATTTGTTCAACAATTTTCAAATATTAAAATGGTTCTAAGGAAAATTTCTTATTATAATACATACATTGATTTAAAATTCTAGTATACTTTCTTATTAGAATAATTTTTGGACCAGAGAGATTGTATAGAGGACAGGATGCATGCTTTGTATATAGCCAGTGCAGTTTTCATCTCCAGAAACCCACACAGGTTGTCCAAGTCCCCATGTAGAATGATTCATGTGAGCAAAGCAGTCATATGCCCTAATCACTAACAAAAGCGGCAAAACAAATTAAAAATAATCATTGTAATTTATATTAATATATGCTTAGAACTTGAAAATAAAATTTTAGAGATATGGTCCAAAACTAATATTGTCTGTCTCTGGGAGCACAATGGATTGGAACACAGTGTAGTTTTTTATTTAATGTTTTAGTTTTCCTGTATATTAGTGTTTTATAATTTATTCTTTTTATATTTCAGTTATTCATTTAAGGGAATTTCATATAAAACAAAATAATGTATAATATAGTGATATTGCTAGAGTTTACAATAATTTACTCATGTAAATTTTAAATTTTACCTCAAATAAATATTATTTTATGTCAAAAAAAAGAAGATTTAAGACTGCTCTTTTATGCCATTAATGGCTACAGTTTGCAGATGCTAAAGATTGTTTTAAAGATAAAGAATAAATATTCATACATGTGTTAAAGTTCAAGATAAGGTAGGATATGAATCTAAATTTTTAAATGCTTAACTGCTAGAACATGACAATATTATCGTGGGTATAATATTTTCCTTGCACCTGGATATCCCAGTTTCGATATTTGTTTATGGTTCCTTGAGCCCACCAGGAGTGCTGCCTGAGTTCAGAACCAGAAATAACCTTTGAGCACTACTAAGAGTGCTTTCCCAAAAACATAAAACTCCTACCTACTACTTGAACATAGTAATTGTTAAAGTAGAATTTTTTTTTAATATTTTAATTATACTTCAGGGTAAATTAGAGTGTCTAAAGAAAATATATGAAATTGCATTGACATTTCATTTTACAAGAATATAAACTAATATATATATTTATATATTATAAAACATAAATAGATATAATATGTAAAATATCACTTAAAAAAGATCAAGGAACTGCCTAGATAATATTTTCTGCATAAAACAGTTAATATATACTTTTTTCTAAATAAAGAAGCTCTGCCTTTATTCCCCTAAAGTCATATACTCTTAAATTTAGTAAATATATCTACTTTCTGCTATTGCTCTTTATCTGTTAGCCCAATGGTATTCACTTTTTTACTTGCTACATTATAATAACCCATAATCTTTCTCAGCACGAATTCTAATGGATAAATTGTTTATATGCATACATAATTTATATGCATTTTGTATCATACTATATACTTTCCTAGTTGCTGGATATATGATAGAATATGATTGTGTAGTGTTTAGAAGTATACAAATACCACATTGATATGCTCACTTCTGACTCATAAGAGCTTCACAAACCAGTCAGCAAAGTATTGACTTTATTTTACATTGGGTAAATTAAAAGGATTAGAGTCTCACACAAAGTTATATGAATATCATGTGTGGCATGAATTATTGATATAATACTTTAATATTAATTCGTTATTCTCTAAGGGATTCTCAATGTTCCCACACTTATACATGCATGCAGAAACACATGCCTTCATTTATTCACTGAAAGGTATTTCTCACTATAAAAGATATTTTTCTTTTACCTGTATAAACTATCTACAACATACTGCTACAATGTTTATCACTGAACACAGTTTAGAGAGGGTGTCTCCTCTGTTTTGACACTACAGTGGATAATGAAGCATTCAGCACATTTCCTTGACACTATTGAGATAGGGTTTTTCCTTTTTATTCTAGCTAAAATCCTGAGCCTTACTCTTTAGACCACTGGGAGCCCTTATTATCATCACAACACAGCCAAAGGCACTATGGATTTAGCTTGAGTACTAAAAATAACTTGATTGTTCAAGTCTTGGCTAGTAATGATAGTCCCTAAAACTCACTTTTAGCTAGCTTTTAACCTAAGAAAAAGAAAGTAGCTGCATAAAATAAAAGATGCATAAGAAGCTTGTATAATCTCTTTCTCATAGTTCCAAATCTGAGGAACTGACTGATAAGGAAGAGTTTCTTTTACAAATTGCCAATGTATACACTTAGGACATTTACTTACTGATTTTTCTTAGCAATTGACTGTTAAATGAAAACTTTTGCTTAGTTCTTTCACTGTTAATCTGATTTGTACTAGTAATCAAATTTAAAATACCAATTACCAGTCCTATTGCAATGAGAGAAGCTATATACTTAACTCACTATAATAAATAAAGAAGATATCTTTATAAAGAAGATATAATAAAGAAGATATCTGCTTCTGAGGAAGCTGAGGACCTAAATAGAACCCTGTCCTGTGCTCCTCTATCTTTCCTGAATTCTTCAAGCTCTCCTCAGAGCCCTGGAAAGCAAAACCCAAAAAAACTGCATTCTGAAGCTACCCAGCAAGTGAGTGAGTGGGTAAGAAATGGCTGACTGTGGGGACTGCCAGGTGAAGTGCTGATTGCTTCACCTGCTGAGTCTCTGCCCTGCTGTGCTTCCTCTGAGGAAGCTGAGGACCTAAAGAGAACCCTGTCCTGTGCTTCATTGTCTTTCCTGAATCCTTGAAGCTCTCCTCAGAGCCCTGTGAAGCAAACCCGCAAAAAACTGCATTCTGAAGCTACCCAGAGAGCAAGTGAGTAAGTAAGAAATGGCTGACTGTGGAGACTGCCAAGTGAAGTGCTGATTTCTTCACTTGAAGAGTCTCTGCCCTGCTGTGCTTCTTCTGAGGAAGCTGAGGACCAAAAGAGAACCCTGTCCTTTGCTCCTCTGTCTTTCCTGAATCCTTCAAGTTCTCCTCAGAATCTTGAGAAGCGAACCCCCAAAAAACTGCATTCTGAAGCTACCCAGTGAGGAATTGAGTGAGTAAGAAATGACTGACTGTGGGAATTGCCAGGTGAAGTGCTGATTACCTCACCTGAGAAATCTCCGCCCTGCTGTGCTTCTTCTGAGGAAGCAGAGGACCTAAAGAGAACCTTATCCTGTGCTCTCTGTCTTTCCTGAATACTTGAAGCTCTCCTCAGAGGCCTGGGAAGCAAACACCAAAAAAATTGCATTCTGAATCTACCCAGCGAGCAAATGAGTGAGTAAGAAATGGCTGACTTTACAAGCCCAGAAAGGGGAAGCCGCTGAACTCTGCTGGAACTCAAATGCCAGTACCCCTATCTGCCTGTCTTCTGTGCTATGCACCATTTTTGGCCTGATTTCATCCTGTGTGTGGCTCATCTGCAGATGGCTCACCTTCCCTGGAGCCTTCCCTGGAGGTGAGCTTACACTACAAGAAAGGGGAAGCCATTGAACTCTGCTGGAACTCAGATGCCAGCACCCCTATCTGCCTGTCTTCTGTGCTGTGCTCCATCTCTGGCCTAATTTCATCCAGTGTGTGGCCAATCTGTGGATGGCTCGCCTTCCCTGGAGCCTTCTCTGGAGGTGAGTTTTCAAGTCCAGAAAGGGTGGAGCCAGAGGAGCATGGCCGCTCCATTTCACTTCCAGGGCGTGCACATCACTTAGCCAATGAATACAACCACAACACATAGAAAAACACACAATAAATGTGTGACAATGAGGAAACAACGCAAGGCCAGCATCAGACATAGAGAATGACGATGGCAACTCTGATGACTTGAACATGACCAACCAACTAGTCAGTCTCTCAGACAAGAAGTTTAGAATCACAATATGGAAGATGTTCAAAGAACATAAAGAAAGTATAGAAGAGAACACTAAAAAGAATCAAGAGAATATGAAGATAGAAATCAGAAAACTTCAAACTGAAATTTCAGGTTAAATGACAGACCTGAAAAATTCAGTAGATGAATTGAAGAAAGACATGGTTGAGCTTTCCCATGGGTTAACAGCAGCTGAGAATATAATTAGTACACTGGAAGATGAGATGAATAACAGTTCCATACAGCAGAAGAAATTAGAAAAAAACCTTAAAGCAAACAATCAAACAATGGAAAACAAAGAATGGGAACAGATGAAAATAGAAGTATATGATAAGCTCAACAGAAACAACTTAAGAATCATTGAAGTCCCAGAGACCCACGAAGAAAATCTCCAGGAAGAATCAATGGTCAAGAAAATAATTAAAGAGAAACTACCAGAGCTAATGAATACATGCAATCATATCTTGCATGCCCGAAGAGTAAGAACTAAAAGAGAGCCCAGAACAAACACCTCAAGACACATACTAGTCACAATGATGAATGCCACAGATAGAGACAGAATTCTGAAAGTAGCAAGATCAAAAAGAGAAATTACATTCAAGGGAACATCCTTGAGATTTACTGCAGACCTGTCACTGGAAACACTCAAGGCCAGAAGGCAGTGGTGGGATATAGTGACAAAATTCAATTAAATATATGCTCACCTATAATACTGCACCCAGCAAAACTCATTTTCAGGTTTGAAGGAACAATTCATGATTTCACAGACAAACAACAGCTCAGAAACTTTACAGACTCAAAACCATTCTTTTTTTTTTTTTTTTGGTTTTTGGGCCACACCCGTTTGACACTCAGGGGTTACTCCTGGCTATGCGCTCAGAAATCGCCCCTGGCTTAAGGGGACCATATGGGATGCCAGGGGATCGAACCACAGTCCGTCCTACGCTAGCACTTTCAAGGCAGACACCTTACCTCTAGCGCCACCTTCCCGGCCCTCAAAACCATTCTTAAGAGAAAAACAGAATGGCCTACTTTAAGACAAGACTGACCAACAGACTCACCAAACTTCGATATAAAGATGGCACTAACTCCCAGGACAATTCTTTCTCTCAATGTCAATGGAATAAATGCACAAGTTAAGAGAAACAGAGTGGCTAAATGGATCAAAAAACTCAATCCAACATTCTGCTGCCTACAAGAAATGCACATGAATAGTCATAACAAACATAGAGTCAAAAAAAATGGCTGGAGGAAAATCATTCAAGTAAACAACACCCATAGAAAAGCAGGAGTGGCCATACTCATATCAGATGATGAAAACTTTATACTTAGAAAAGTTGTAAGAGACAAAAATGGACATTTTGTATTAATCAAGGGATACGTACAACAGGAAGAAATCACTCTCCTTATCATATATGCACCAAATGAGGGGCCAAAAAAATGTTTAATAAAATTGTTGACAAATTTGAAAAATAATATCAATAACAACACAATAATTCTGGGAGACCACAACACAGCATTGTCAACACTTGACAGATCAACCAGACTAAAATCCAATACGAATATACTAGACCTGAAAAAGAGAAATGGAAGAAAGAGGCCTAGTAGATATATGCAGGACACTCCACCCCAGAAGCCTGGATACACATTCTTCTCTAATCTACATGGGACATTCTCCAGGATAAACTACATACTAGCACACAAAACATATCTCTATAATATAAAGAGGATAGAAATTTTGCAGGCTATCTTCGCTGACACAAGGCCCTGAAATTATATGTGAACCACAAAGGGACACAGAAAAAAACTTTAATACCTGGAAGTTAAACAGCCTAATACTGAATAAGCAGTGGGCCCAAGATGAAATGAAAGAGGAAATCAAACCCTTCCTAGAAACAAATGGCAATGGAGACACAAACTATCAGACCCTATGGGACACAACAAAAGCGGTACTGAGAGGAAAATGTATAGCTCTGCAAGCACACATCAGGAAAGAAGAAGGGGCATACCTGAATAGCTTAATGATGCAGCTCATAGAATTAGAAAGTACTCAACAAAAGGACCCAAAAATAGGGAGACAGAAGGAAATAACAAAGCTGTGAGCAGAAATCAATGAAGTGGAAACCTGAAAAACAATCCAAAAGATCAACGAAAGCAGAAGGTGGTTCTTTGAAAAAATAAAAAAGATTGATAGACCACTGGCAAAATTAACAAAGAAAGTGAGAAAGAGAAACTTGATAGCTCGTATTAGGAATGAAAAAGGAGAAATCACTACTGATATGGTAGAGATCCAAAGAGTAATCAGAAACTACTTTGAGAAACTCTATGCCACTAAAAATGAAAATCTGGAGAAATGGGTAAATGTTTAAACTCTCATAATCTTCCACGGTTGAAGGAATAGGATGTAGCATATCTAAAACACACCATCACTATTGAGGAAATTAAGACAGTAATCAAAAGTATTCCCAAAAACAAAAGTCCAGGCCCAGATGGATTTACTAATTAATTCTTTTCAAACCTTTCAAGAGGGACTTCTACCAATCCTGGCAAGACTCTTTCATGAAATCGAAAAAACAGGAACACTTCCAAATACCTTTATGAAGCCAACATCACCTTGATACCTAAACCAGAGAGAGATGCTACCAAAACAGAAAATTACAGACCAATATTGCTGATGAATACAGATGCAAAGATCCTCAATAAAATCCTGACAAATAGAATTCAATGCCTAATTAAGAAGATCATCCACTACAATCAAGTAGGTTTCATCCCAGGAATGCAAGGATGCTATAACATCCATAAATCTATCAACATAATACACAACATCAACAACAATAAAAATAGAAATCACATGATCATATCAATAGATGCAGAGAAAGCATTTGATAAGGTCCAACACCCATTCTTGATCAAAACTCTCAGCAATATGGGAATGGAAGGAACCTTTCTCAATATAGTTAATGACATCTACCACAAATCAGAGGCAAATATTGTCCTCAATGGAGAAAAATTAAAAGCCTTCCCTCTAAATTCTGGCACAAAACAAGGCTGACCTCTCTCACCACTCCTATTCAACATAGCACTGGAAGTACTCACTATAGTGATTAGGCAAGAAAAAATATCAAGGGAATCCAGATAAGAAAGGAAGAAGTCAAGCTCTCATTGTGTGCAGATGACATTATACTCTACCTAGAAAACCCTAAAATCTCTCTGAAAAAGCTTCTAGAAACAATAGTCTCATATAGCCAGGTGGCAGGCTACAAAATTAACACACAAAAATCAATGGCCTTTCTATACACCAATAGTAATAAGGAAGAAATGGACATTAAGAAAACAACCCCATTCACAATAGTGCCACACAAACTCAAATATCTTGGAATCAACTTAAATAAAAATGTGAAGGACCTATACAAAGAAAACTATAAAACTCTGCTCCAAGAAATAAGACAGGACACGTGGAAATGGAAGCCAATACCATGCTCATGGATTGGCAGGATTAACATCATTAAAATGGCAATACTCCCCAAAGCATTGTACAGATTTAATGTGATCCCTCTAAAGATACCCATGATATTCTTCAAAGAAGTAGATCAGGCACTTTTGAAATTCATTTGGAACAATAAACACCCTAGAATAGATAAAGCAATTATTGGGAAAAATAATATTGGAGGAATTACTTTTTCCAACTTTAAACTGTACTACAAAGCAATAATTATCAAAACAGCATGGTATTGGAATAAAGACAGGCCCTCAGATCAGTGGAATAGGCTTGGATACCCAGAGAATGTTCCCCAGACGTACAATCACCTAATTATTGATAAAGAATTAAGAAATCCAATATGAACAAAGAAAGCCTCTTCAACAAGTGGTGGTGGTACATCTGGATAGCCACTTACAAAAAATAGAACTTAGATCCCCAGCTAAAATCATGTACGAAGTTTAAATCCAAATGGATGAAAGACCTCAATATCAGACCTGAAACCATAAGATATATAGAACAACACATAGGTAAAACACTCCAGGACATTGAGACTAAAGGCATCTTCGAAGAGAAAACTGAACTCTCCAAGCAAGTGAAAGCAGAGATTAACAAGTGGGAATATATTAAACTGAGAAGTTCTGCACCTCAAAAGAAATAGTGCCCAGGATACAAGAGCCACCCACTGAGTGGAAGAAACTATTCACCCAATACCCATCAGATAAGGGGCTAATCTCCAAAATATACAAGGCACTGACAGAACTTTACAAGAAAAAAAAACATATAATACCATAAAAAAAATGGGGAGAAGAAATGAACAGACACTTTGACAAAGAAGAAATACACATGGCCAAAAGACACATGAAAAAATTCTCCACATCACTAATCATCAGGGAGATGCAATTCAAAACAACTATGAAGTACCACCTCACACCCCAGAGATTGGCACACATTACAAAGAATGAGAACAAGCAGTGTTGGCGGGATGTGGAGAGAAAGGAACTTTTATCCACTGCTGGTGGGAATGCCATCTAGTTCAACCTTTATGGAAAGCAATGTGGAGATTCCTCCAAAAACTGAAAATCGAGCTCCCATATGACCCAGCTATACCACTCCTAGGAATATACCCTAGGAACACAAAAGTACAATACAAAAATCCCTTCCTTACACCTATATTCATTGCAGCACTATTTTCCATAGGAAGACCCTGGAAACAGCCAAGATACCCTTCAACAGGCTTAAGAAACTGTGGTACATGTACACAATGATATATTATGCAGCTGTCAGGAGAGATGAAGTCATGAAATTTTCTAGACATGGATGTACATGGAATCTATTATGCTGAGTGAAATAAGTTAGATATAGAGAGAAAGATGAGAATGATCTCACTCATCTATGGATTTTAAGAAAAATAAAAGACATTCTTGCAATAATAATTTTCAGACACAAAAGAGAAAAGAGCTGGAAGTTACAGCTCACCTCAGGAAGCTCACCACAAAGAGTGATGAGTTTAGTTAGAGAAATAACTAAGTTTCAAACTATCCTAATAATGAGAATGTACGTGGGAAATAGAAAGCCTGTCTAGAGTATAGGTGGGGGTTGGGTTGTGAGGAGGGAGATTTGGGACACTGGTGATGGGAATGTTGCACTGGTGATGGGTGGTGTTCTTTACATGACTGAAACCCAAACACAATCATGTATGTAATAAATTTGTTTAAATAAAAAATTTTTCACTGAACTGCCTATTGTCAAGCAAAGTACTCGCTGAATTTAATAGAAACTTTAATAAATCACTTTATCACTTAAAAAGAAGGTATCTACTTGTCACTATAATAAGTAGTATAAGAATATCAAATATTTTTAATGGTTAGGATACTAGAAATTTATTTCTTCTAATAGTTTCCTATTTCACATGACTCACAGAAAACAACTCAAAATCAAGGCTTGAACATGAAACATGAAACTATTAAAACATAGAAGACACTTAGGTGGTAAACTTTTTTTTTAAACCTAATCAAAATGGTGCTGGAAAGATAGTACAATGGGCTAGGTGCTTGCTTTGCCCTCATCTGACCTGGGTTCTATATCCGGCACCACTTATGAACACCAGACCCCCACCAAGAGCTATTGCTCACTGGAAAGATAGGAATAAGCACTGAGCACAGCTGGATATGACTGAAAACAAATATTTTAAAAAATTAACCAAAGGTCTACTTTACTTAGTCAAATAAATCATAATACAATGATTGTATGTTTAAAATAAAATAATTTGATAAACTAAAATGTCAATCAAATATAAATTGGTAAATGGTCTTTTTATCAAGTTAAAATTTATTTAAAATTAATTACTTTTGTTTATTTATATTATGATAATCTACCACAAGAACACAAAAACACTAATCCAAAAAGACATATGTACATAGTTGTTCATCTACCCACTATTACAAAGATCTAGAAGCAGCCCAAGTGCCCAAGAACAGTGAGTGAATAAAGTAAAAGAATTATGGTTGTGTCTTGTATTTTTCTAACCCGGGTTTCATCCCTCAGCATTATGTATGATTTGCTGAGCACCACTAGAAATAATCCCTGAGTATTTCCAAACTTCAACATCAAGTATGTATATGAAGACTCAATTCCAAGGACAAGAGAAACTAAAGTAAAAAAAATTACTTTAAAAAATTAAAACAAATAAAAAAGCTTTAACAGGACCCAAGACATAACACAGTGGCTTAGAACCTACCTTTTTAAGTTGTGAGTCAATATCCCAGGATTTGGATTCATAACTGTATGCATGGGTTGAAAATGAATTGGCATCAGGGAAGGTTTCTGTATTTCAATGAGCAAACTTAATTCAAAATCAATCACATAATAAATATCAAGTATTTCTTGCATCAATACATAGCCTGTGCTTATGAGGTCCAGAATATTCAAATTTTAAGAAGTTCTGCCTTAGAATGCCTGCCATGCTAGATAAATTTCCAGGTGCCCCACATTTGCCAAGCACAATGCTAATAGTTTTGCTTCTTGATCCTGATAGCTCTGCTGTCTGTATAACTCCATCATTGTAAAAGTTTCTAGTGTGTTACAACTAAGATATGCAAACATCATACAGTCAGGGGTGTGACAAATTCTTGGCACTGAAACGACAGCATCAACAATAAAGAGAAAGTTGGAAGGGAACACAATTAATTTAATACATTTATGAAAAAATAAAATTTAAAAATATGTAAGAAATCTAGCAAAGAAAATGCACCCTACAAAAATGAGATATATGCATTTGTTGTAATTAATAAGGTACTGGTATAAAAATTATATTTTTTTAAAAAAATAGTAGCTACACATCTTGGGAGGAGAAGGCAAGCCCAATCTGAAGCCATGTCTGCTTCCTCCATATACCAGAATCACCATTTCTGTACAACATTGCCTCATCACTGACCTACAATCCAATTTGCAAAACTGTCTGATCAATCTTCAGATGCACCAGTTTTGGTGATTATGTTACCAGAGCATTTTGGAGCGAGTGTGAGCACCTTCCCCCTGCATTTCTCTTCTTCTGGCAGTTGAGTACATGTCCCTAAAAGTTGTAGTAGTAGTAACAGTGCTCTAAATTTCTGGAAACTTCATTTATTTTTTACTGTAATTACTATAGAAACACACTAATTCAACAGAATAGACGACTAACAATCATATCTCACTAAACCTGCCATTGAGTTAACAATTTCATTGAAGATACAAAAATTTTCACAAATGTTCTGCCACTGTACTTATTTCTTGTTTTCTTTTATTTGTGGTTTATTTCTTTTCTTCCATTTTATTCTTATTATACTTTCAATTTTTTCAAGAACTGCTTTCACTTATCTGGAAACAAGTGTATTATGATCAACTATATCAGTTATGTGATGCATTTTTTAAAATAAATTTAAAAAAAATAAGGGGTTAGAGCAATAATACAGAGAATAGAGCATTTATCTTGTATATGGACAGCCTGGGTTTTAGCCCTGGAAACCCATATCATCCCAACATTTCTAGCAATAAATCCTGAGTATTAGTTTGTATAGCTCTAATACAAAACAAATAAATAAATAAATTTTAACTCAACAACAAAGGAAACAATCAGCACCATATTTTCCGGCATATACGACGACTTTTAAAACAAAAAAATCGGGGGTCATCTTATATGCCGAGTATATCCCGAAAAATGTTTCAATATGCTGCTAAATGAAAATTGTCTGGATATTGTCACAAAACGAATTTTCCAACTTGATCCTGCACTAATCACTGCCAGGCTGCCCGGACTGCCTCTCTAACTCAGCCAATTCAAGCAGGCTTGTATGCATGCAAATTAGACAATGTTCTGGACCCGAATCTACACTGTAAAAAGTCTGCTCAGATTGGCCAGAGTCACAGAGAAAGTCTATTACAGTATAACCTTTGAACCTTTGCTTGTTGTGATTGGCTCACTGAGGTACATAAAGTTGCAGCACAGGAATGTTCTGTCTGATACAGCGAATATAGGCCTAAACCTATGTTTTAACTGCAAAATTAGGGGTCGTCTTATACGCCCAGTTGTCTTATATGCCGGAAAATACGGTATGTAGAAAAATGTTGGCAAAAGGTTTATATAGATTTTTTAAAGAAAACAAACAGATGACTCACAGGCATATCAGAATAATGATCACTATCTCTTACCTACAAAAAATTTCATAAAAATTACAGATAAATAATGAGATATAACCTCAGACCTGTGGACTTTGTCAAAATAAAAATGTATGTAACAGGTATTTGCAGGAGAAAAGGCAATTCTTACATAACATTGATGAGAATTGAAATTGCCACAGAATCTACATAGAATCAAAATAGATTCTGCAAGATTCCTTAAAAATTAAACATTAAGGGCCGGAGAGATACCATGGAGGTAAGGTGTTTGCCTTTCATGCAGAAGGTCATTGGTTCTAATCCCAGCATTCCATGTGGTCCTCCCTGCCTGCCAGGAGCAATTTCTGAGCGTGAACCGAGGAGTGACTTCCAAAAACCAAAACAAACAAACAAAAAATTAAACATTAAAATAGTGTATAATCAGTAATTTCACTAATGTAAATTAATATAAATAATTTGAAAATAATAATTCAAATGTATTTTGCACCCTATGTTTGTGGCATTACTAGTGACAAATAGTCAAAACACTATTTCCATTAATGAATGACTGATAAAGAAGTTATAGTATACAATGAAATATTACTTTCACACAAACAGAAAATCTGAGGCCTTGGGCTCAGTGGTTTAAAAAACAATGAGCCTCAAATGTGCACAGCCCTGGGTCTGAGCTTTAACACTCTTAAAAATAGATAATTCATTCTTTCTTTTTTTTTTTTTTGACAGTTTGGAGAGATTTGTAGGGGTTTCAGTTAAATCTGTTTTGTCTGTAATTCAACTATGAATAACTTTATAAAATAAACTACCTTAAAATCTTTTACATAAAATTAAAATAAGGTAAACAGAAAAATATGGTTTGCTCCCAGAATCTACACTTTTGAATCTTGCCCCTGAAATTCAGACACCAGACTTTAAATTCACAGGCTGCTTCTAGAAACCACATGTAAATATCTTGAGACATCAATCTGGCTAAATTTTCAACTGTCAGCTTTTTCTACAGTCAAAGAACAAGCATTGAGATGACTCCAGCACATAATAAAGACCAACCATAAGAAAGTTTCAGAGACAAAGAAAAGTTAGCTGAATAGAAAACTAAAGAATGAGAAAAATTAAAATAATAACTAGTTGTTGCTATTTTGTTTCTTTTTGTCACATGTTTGAAATGATTTCTTCTGAAGCCAAAGATAACTGATACTTATTTTACTGACTATTAAACACATAATATTTCTAAATAATTTTTATTTTGATCAAAGTGGATTACAAATCTTTCACAGTAATATTTTAGGTACATAGTGACATTGAATCAGGGGCATTCCCACCACCAATGTTGTCTTCCCTCCACCCCTGTTCCCAGCATGCATCCCATATCCCCCGCTTTTACCCCTTGGGCTGCTAGTATAAGTGGTCCCCTCTGTGTCTAGCTTGTTGTAGATTGGGTATTGATTATGTTGTTTTTGGCTTTGGATTTGATGTTGAAATCTGCTCATTTTTCATTTCTACTCAGTGTTCATATGACTCTCTAGGTACCCTCCATTATTTCCCTCTTAATTTGTGAGGCAGAACAAGATGGTTCATGTTATATGCTTCTGTTTGAAGGAAAGAAAAAAAGGGGGGGGGCAAAAATCAAACAAGCAAAATACAGGAGTAGTCCTTCTAGAAGCTATAAATATCAATTTAAGAGAAGGGGAAATGGAAGAAAAACATAGCAATACAAAAAATTCAAGCAAAAAAACCTGAAAAGCACCACAGCAATAAAGACAACAACCACATGATAACAACGGTACTGAAATAAAAACAAAACAATACACAAAAAAAAAGAAAAAAAAAAGCAACAACAGCAATAACAAAAAAAAATTAAATAGTGCTTCCTTTTTTTCCCTCTTTTGCAAAGGCACAGAAAATATTGGGGAGATTAGAAAGGGAATTCCCTTGGCCTAAGAGATACATGGTTTCTCCGCTTTTAAACCATACTTCGATAAGAATAACTACAGGCTCTATACATGCTCTTTTACTCTCCCCTAGGTACTTTTGTGATGTCTGGAAATTTTCTGCTCAGTTGTGGATGATAAAATCAGGCATCTGTAACTAGAGATCTTGGCATTTGCACAGGTCATAGGATGGAGCTTAGGATGGAGTTTACTTTATGGTTCTAGAAGTTCTGTTGCATCACTGTTGTTTTAATCAGTCTTCTGTATTTGGTGGTCTTGATTATTGCACCAATTCTAGGATGAAGCCAAGGATGGTCTTTCATTATGTTTTCAGAAAATCTGCTCAGTTGCAGTTGTCTCAGTCAGACCTCTGGAATTAGAGATCTTTGTTGTTGTACAGATCATAAGCCAAGGCCTAGACTAGGTTTTTATTTATTCATTTTATTGATTTTTTTGTATAAATATATTTGTCTTGTTTCTGTTTTCTTCTCTTCCTTAACTTCACCTGTTTTGGTTCTGCTTGGTATAAAATCCTACAAGAAAATGTCTTTCCTGGGATAAAAGCTCAGGTCAAAACCAGGACACAGAGATGATGGAGCCTGACACTCTTACCCTCAAATGCACTAGCAATATAGTATAGCAACATTTATTTTTGCAAAGTCATACTAAAAAAGGAGAAATTTTACATATAGAAACAAGCTCTTATCTACCTGAGATAAGAACTTGGCATGGGGTTAGGGGACACCCCATGACGGTTGGCATTCTCCCTAGCTTGGGGGGGGGTGCTGGGAGGCTTGGCAGGCCTCCAGCCATTTCCCTATTTCCCCCCCTACTCCAGGCCTTCCCTGGTTACCGGCCATGGTGGACTCTATCGTGGTCCTCAGGCTTTCCCCCTTTCTCTCCCGACACTAAGGGGGGACATATGGGGTGATGGTGGGCCGATCCAGTACTGGTGTATGTAGGGACGTTATGTCGTGACATTCATTGGTATTTTTTTTCTTCTCATTGGTCTCCATTTAAAAAACCGTGCAGGGGCTAGCGCCCCCTCACATACTACCTATAGTTAAAATAAAAATGAGAGGACTGACTCTCAGTTTAAGAAGAGACCAGTAGGGGTACCATATATTTTCAAAGTAAAAATGAGAAGATGAACTCTCAGGCTGGGAAGAGGCCAGCACTCCTTTCCTACTTGTTTACTATCAAAGGCCTCTTGGCCTTTCCTTCTTTCATTATGTAACTGTGGATGCTAGCATACTAGGTTTCTAATTAGTTCCCATGAACGGTGACAATTGATCCACTGTCTTAAGTTAGATTGTTTATTTTCCCCACTTTTTTTTTCTCCTCTTTGTGAACTGTTCAATAAGGTATTTTGGTGAAAGAGTCCCTCTCTATCTTTCCTTCCCTTTGTTATTTGTTAAATAAGGAAGTTTGTAGAAGTGTACCTTCGTTTAACGTTTATATAAGAACCAAGTTAATTGGATTGTTGGACTTGTTCTAGCATACCCAGAGGCACCAATCTCACTGTGAACTGTACAACTTGGCAATATAAATCAAAACTTTATATATATATATATAATTTAAACACCTTGATTACATACATGATTGTGTTTGGGTTTCAGACATGTAAAGAAAACCACCCATCACCAGTGCAACATTCCCAACACCAATGTCCCAAATCTCCCTCCTCCCCACCCGACCCCCGCCTGTACTCTAGACAGGCTTTCCATTTCCCTCATACATTCTCATTATTAGGACAGTTCAAAATGTAGTTATTTCTCTAACTAAACTCATCACTTTTTGTGTGAGCTTCCTGAGGTGAGCTGGAACTTCCAGCTCTTTTCTCTTTTGTGTCTGAAAATTATTATTGCAAGAATGTCTTTCATTTTTCTTAAAATCCATAGATGAGTGAGACCATTCTGTGCTTCCTCTCTCTCTCTTTCTCTGACTTATTTCACTCAGCATAATAGATTCCGTGTACATCCATGTAAAGGAAAATTTTATGACTTCATCTCTCCTGACAGCTGCATAATGTTCCATTGAGTATATGTACCACAGTTTCTTTATCCATTCATCTGTTGAAGGGCATCTTGGTTGTTTCCAGAGTCTTGCTATGGTAAATAGTGCTGCAATAAATATAGGTGTAAGGAAGGAGTTTTTTGTATTGTATATTTGTGTTCCTAGAGTATATTCCTAGGAGTGGTATAGCTGTATCATTTGGGAGCTCGATTTCCAGTTTTTGGAGAAATCTCCATATCGCTTTCCATAAAGGTTGAACTATACGGCATTCCCACCAGCAGTGGATAAGAGTTCCTTTCTCTCCACATCCCAGCCAACACTGTTTATTCTCATTCTTTGTGATGTGTGCCATTCTCTGTGCTGTGAGGTAGTACTTCATAGTTGTTTTGATTTGCATCTCCCTGATGATTAGTGATGTGGAGCATTTTTTCATGTGTCTTTTGGCCATTTGTATTTCTTCAATGTCAAAGTTTCTGTCAATTTCTTCTCCACATTTTTTTGATGGGATTAGATGTTTTTTTGTAAAATTTTGTCAGAGCCTTGTAAATTTTGGAGATTAGCCCCTTATCTAATGGGTATTGGGTGAACAGTTTCTCCCACTCAGTGGGTGGCTCTTGTATCCTTGGCACTATTTCCTTTGAGGTGCAGAAGCTTCTCAGCTGTTAGTCTGTTAATCTCTGCTTTCACTTGCTTAGAGAGTGCAGTTTCCTCCTTGAAGATGCCTGTAGTCTCAATGTCCTGGAGTGTTTTGCCTATGTGTTGTTCTATATATCTTATGGTTTTGGGTCTGATATTGAGGTCTTTAATCCATTTGGATTTTACCTTCATACATGATGTTAGATGGGGGTCTAAGTTCAATTTTTTGCAAGTGCCTAGCCAGTTGTTGAAGAGGCTTTCTTTGCTCCATTTAGAATTTCTTGTTCCATTATCAAAAATTACGTGATTGTATATCTGGGGAACATTTTCTGAGTACTCAAGCCTATTCCACTGATCTGAGGTCCTGTCCTTATACCAATACAATGCAGTTTTGATAACTATTGCTTTGTAGTAAAGTTTAAAGTTGGGGAAAGTAATTCCTCCGATATTATTTTTCCCAAATGATTGCTTTAGCTATACTAGGGTGTTCATTGTTCCAAACGAATATCAAAAGTGCCTGATCCACTTCTTTGAAGAATGTCAGGGGTATCTTTAGAGGGATCACATTAAATCTGTATAATGCCTTGGGGAGTATTTGAATTTTGATTATGTTAATCCTGTCAATCCATGAGCAGGGTATGTGCTTCCATTTCCACATGTCCTCTCTAATTTTTTGGAGCAGAGTTTTATAGTTTGCTTTGTATAGGTCCTTCACATTTTTAGTCAAGTTGATTCCAAGATATTTGAGTTTGTGTGGCACTATTGTGAATGGGGTTGTTTTCTTAATGTCCGTTTCTTCTTTATTACTATTGGTGTATAGAAAGGCCATTGATTTTTGTGTGTTAATTTTGCAGCCTGCCACCTTGCTATATGAGTCTATTGTTTCTAGAAGCTTTTTTGTAGAGTCTTTAGGGTTTTCTAAGTAGAGTATCATGTCATCTGCAAACAGTGAGAGCTTGAATTCTTCCTTTTCTATCTGTATTTCCTTGATATTTTTTTCTTGCCTAATCGCTATAGCGAGTACTTCCAGCGAATAGGAGTGGTGAGAGAAGACAGCCTTGTCTTGTGCCAAAATTTAGAGGGAAGGCTTTTAGTTTTTCTCCATTGAGGATAATATTTGCCACTGCCTTGTGGTCTATGGCCTTAAATATATTGAGAAAGATTCCTTCTGTTCCCATCTTGCTGAGAGTTTTGATCAAGAATGGGTGTTGGACCTTATGAAATGCTTTCTCTGCATCTAATGATATGATCATGTGTTTTTTTTTTCTTGTTGTTGATGTTGTATATTATGTTTATAGATTTACGGATGTTAAACCATTCTTGAATTCCTGGGATGAAACCTACTTGATTGTAGTGGATAATCTTATTTTTTAATATAATTTTTATTTTGATCATAGTGGCTTACATATTGTTGACAATAATATTTTAGTTACATGTTTACATAAAATCATGGGGTATTCCCATCACCAATTTGTTCTCCCTAAACCTCCATTTTTGTTCTACCTCCCATATGCTCTTCCCTCACCCCCAGGGCTGCCAGAATATCTGGTCCCCTCTGTACCTAGCCTACGACTTAGTAGTCCTGGTGCCTCCCTTATTTCCCCCTCTAACTGGGGGGCAGGACTAGATAGTTCAAGTTATGTGGTTTTGTTTGAAGAAGAGAAAAGTAATACACTGGGGTTAAAGTCTAATATGCCGAAAATAAGCAGAATTCTTCTAGAGACTCTCATTATCGGTTTGAGAGACAAAGGAGAAAAACAAGGTGAAACACTCCACCAGTACGAAGAGCCTGTTTAGGGTACAGGCGGGGGTTGGGTGGGGAGGAGGGAGATTTTGGACTTGGGTGATGGGAATGTTGCACTGGTGATGGGTGGTGTTCCTTTTATGACTGAAACCCAAACACAATCATGTATGTAATCAAGGTGTTTAAATAAAAAAAATATGCAAAAAAAAAAAAAAAGAAGTGTCAAATATTCAGTGAGGACTCCAACAATAACTATACACACCACAAAAAACCAACCAAACAAACAAAAAACCGCCATGGTCTTGAGATAAGAAACTAGGCAGAGCACACAAAGAAAGAAAAGAAAAGAAGAGAAAAATAAGTATAAATGGGGGCAACAGCTTTAATAACCACACCAAAACAAAGAAATTGACCAAAAATAGATAGGTAAATAAAAAAATAATAATAAATGAAGATAAAAAATAATGTATAAAAAATAAACAATGCTTTGTGCTTTTTGCTTTTTTCCCCTCCTGCCCTGGCACAGTAAATATTGGGGTCATTCGAAAAGGAATTCACTTGGCCTAAGTGATATGGGGTTTCTCTGCTCTTGGAGTATATTGGCATGAGATCAACTATAGACTCTGTTCAGAATCATTTACTCGTGGATGATCTTCATAATGAGGCATTGAATCCTATTTGCCAGGATTTTGTTGAGGATATCTGCATCTGTATTCATCAGCGATATTGTTCTGTAATTTTCTTTTTTCATAGCATCTCTGTCTGGTTTAGGTATCAAGGTGATGTTGGCTTCATAAAAGCTATTTGGAATTGTTTCCGTTTGTTAAATTTCATGAAAAAGTCTTGCCAGGATTGATAGTAGTTCCTCTTGGAAAGTTTGAAATATTTATTAGTGAATCCATCTGGGACCAGG
This sequence comes from Suncus etruscus, assembly GCF_024139225.1. Lineage (NCBI taxonomy): Eukaryota > Metazoa > Chordata > Mammalia > Eulipotyphla > Soricidae > Suncus > Suncus etruscus. The sequence goes on along the minus strand of NC_064863.1, from coordinate 38,690,842 downwards.
CTTTTGTTTTGGGGCAGACATTTGATTATCGTTTTAATTTCATCAATAGTGATGGGGGTATTTATATATCCTACATCCTCTTCCTTCAACCGTGGAAATTTATGAGTCTAAGAATTTATCCATTTTTTCCAAGTTCTCATTTTTAGTGGCATAGAGTTTCTCAAAGTAGTTTCTGATTGCCCTTTGAATCTCTGTCATATCAGTAGTGATCTCTCCTTTTTCATTCCTAATACGAGTTATCAAGTTTCTCTCTCTCTCTTTCTTTGTTAGTTTTGCCAGTAGTCTATCAATCTTATTTACTTTTACAAAGAACTACCTTCTGCTTTTGTTGATCTTTCGGATTGTTTTTTGGGTTTCCACTTCGTTGATTTCTGCTCTCAGGTTTGTTATTTGCTTCTGGCTCCCTATTTTGGGGTCCTTTTGTTGAGCACTTTCTAGTTCTATTAGCTGTGTCATTAAGCAACTCAGGTAAGCTCCTTCTTCCTTCCTGATGTGTGCTTGCAAAGCTATAAATTTTCCTCTCAGTACTGCTTTTGCTGTGTCCCATAAGTTCTGATAATTTGTGTACTTATTGTCCTTTCTTTCCAGGAACTTTTTGATTTCCTCATTGATTTCATCTCGGACCCACTAGTTATTTAGTATGAGGCTGTTTAACTTCCAGGTGTTAAAGTTTTTCTTCTGTGTCCCTTTGAAATTCACAAATAATTTCAGAGCGTTGTGGTCAGCAAAGGTAGTCTGCAAAATTTCTATCCACTTGATATTATGGAGGTATGTTTTTTGTGCCAGCATGTAGTCTATCCTGGAGAATGTCCCATGTACATTGGAGAAGAATGTGTATCCAGGTTTCTGGGGATGGAGTGTCCTATATATATCCACTAGGCCTCTTTCTTCCATTTCTCTCCTCAGGTCTAGTATATTCTTGTTGGGTTTCAGTCTGGTTGACCTATCCAGTGTTGACAAAGCCGTGTTGTGATCCCCCACAATTATTGTGTTGTTATTGATATTATTTTTCAGATTTGTCAACAGTTGTTTTAAATATTTTGCTGGCCCCTCATTCGGTGCATATATGTTTAGTAGAGTTATTTCTTTCTGCTCTACGTACCCCTTGATTAATATAAAATGTCCATCTTTGTCCCTTACAACCTTCCTGAGTATAAAGTTCGCATTATTTGATATTAGTATGGCCACTCCAGCTTATTTATGGGTGTTGTTTCTTGAATAATTTTTCTCCCGCCTTTTATTTTGAGTCTATGTTTGTTCTGACTATTCAGGTGCGTTTCTTGTAGGCAGCAGAAGGTTGGATTGAGATTTTTGATCCATTTAGCCACTCTGTGTCTCTTAACTGGTGCATTTAGTCCATTGACATTGAGAAAAGAATTGTCCTGGGATTTAATGCCATCTTTATATCGAAATTTGGTGTGTCTTTTGGTTAGTCTTGTCCTAAATTAGGTCTTTCTGTTTTTCTCTTAAGACTGTTTTGAGTTTGGAAAGTTTCTCAGCTGTTTTTTTGGGTCTGTGATACCATGTATTCTTCAATCAAACTGGTAAGTGAGTTTTGCTGGGTACAGTATTCTAGGTGAAGCATTCATTTCATTCAGTCTTGTCACAATATCCCACCACTGCTTTCTGGCCTTGAGTGTTTCTGGTGACAGTTCTGCTGTAAATCTCAATGATACTTGCTTGAACATAATTTTCCCTTTTGATCTTGTTGTTTTCAGAATTCTGTCTCTATCTGTGGGATTCATCATTGTGACTAGGGCTATTTTTTCTGGGGTCTCTTTTGGTTGGTACTCTTCAAGCATGCAGGATTTGATCACATATATTCTTTAGCTCTGGAAGTTTCTCTTTAATGATGTTCTTGACCATTGATTCTTCCTGGAAATTTTCTTCCTTAGTCTCTGGGACTCTAATAATTCTTAAATTGTTTCTGTTGATCTTATCATTGACATCTATTTTCATCTGTTCCCATTCTTTGACTAATTTTTCCATTGTCTGTTCATTTGCTTTAAGTTTTTTTTTCCAATCTTTCCCACTGTATGGAATTGTTATTTATCTCATCTTCCACAGCACCAAGTCTATTCTCAGCTTTTGATACACTGTCCCAGAGCTTATCCATTTTGTCATTCACTTCTTTTACTGAGTTTTTCAGGCCTGTTAGTTGACATGTTATTTCAGTTTGGAGTTTTGTGATTTCTGTCTTCATATTTTCTTGGTTCTTATTAGTGTTCTGTTCAACTCGATCCATGGTTTCTTTGAGTTCGTTGAGCATCTTCCTTATTGCTAGCCTAAAGTCCTTATCTGAGAGGTTGATTAGTTGGTTGGTCATTATCTGGTCATCAGAATTGTGATCTTCATTCTCTATGTCTAATGCTGGCCTGTGTTTTTTCCCCATTGTCACACTTGTATTGTGGGTTTTTCTATGTGTTGTGGTGGTATTCATTGGCTAAATAATGCAGGTAGCCACACTCCTCTGGGTCTGCCCTTTCTGGATGGGTTGACTTGCCTCCAAGGGAGGGGAGTCCTCTGTGGATGAATCCTCACACAGGATCAAATTTTAGTCCAGAGCACGCAGTAGAGAAACAGTTCTGAGAGTATTGCTGGGCTTCAGTGATCCAGCACATTTCTTAGTGTGATTTTTTTCTTCTTGTTGCGATGGTGTTTTTTTCTTAGAAAGAGTGCATGGCCGTGTAGCAAAGCGGAGCCCAAGTGATCTTCTGGAGCCTCTTTTTGGCCCATTCCCATGAGGTTCACACAACAGGACAGTAGACAGACACACACAGGCAGCACTCACAGTTTTTCACAGTCGGGCCCCATTGGGCAGGCATAGTTTCATGGATTTTCCCAGCCTGACGTCCTGGAATATTCTTAATATTGTTCTGACACCAACATGCACCAGTTTTGATATGACATCCTGACAATGACAAAATGGCCACAACTTGATCTAAGAGCATGTTGTCTTACCTCACCACCTAATGATAAGATGAAATCAGATTATACGTCATCCTTTGATCTGTTCAAAAGCCACAATTGCTAACTATAGAAGACTGACTGTGACAACCATAACAGGGCAGAACTTATCCTGGGATCAATCAAACACATATTTTTAAAAGGCAAACAGTAGCCAGAATATATTAATTATGTATACTGTAGTGAAAACTTCATAATGTTTTATTCAGTATCTAAAAACACTTTTTCTCACAATGATGCAGCAGAAAGTTTCTATTACTATTCAATTTTATAGATGAGAAAACAGTGTCACAGATAGTTGAATACTTAACCTAAAGTCAGAATTTGATACATAAAATTGAATTTAATGTGAGTCTAGTTTAAAGTACACATTTTTTTAAATGTATTTGTTTTCCTGTGGCATAGACAGATGATCAGGGAAAGTTTGTTTCATACAGGAGTAAATTTAGTCATAGAAGTACTTATCAAAATTAAAAAAAAGTAGAACATATTTTCTCTAGAATTTTAAATGGAATAAAATCCAATCTCTCTCTTTGGTAGTACCAAAAACATTTTTTTTACACTTTTTGGACCACACCTGGCAGTGCTCAGAAATTACTACTGGCTCTTCACTCAGAAGTTGCTCCTGACAGGCTCAGGAGACCAGAGGGAATGCTGGGGATTGCAACAGGGTCTATTCTGGTTGGCCACATGAAAGGCAAATGCCTTCCCGCTGTGTTATCATTATGACACCACCAAAACATTTTTGAAGCATAGAAAGCTAGAAAAAATGTTTGTTTCCTATTACTGGAGCTATAATTAGTGACAATTTTAGGAACTTGTAGAGCCCCAGGGTAATTAAAAAAATAGAAGATCATGCAAATCATGACTTAAAAAACTCCATGATATTCACAATCACAAGACTGCTCAATTTACTCAATCATTCAGAGAAAAGAAAAAAAATTTATCTGGGTAAAGCAAAGGATATTTACCCATTACTCATCTTGTCTGCCTTCCTACTTTGCCTGAGTGGGCTCCCATTGTACTTTGACATTCATCTCCCTGCCTTAGGTTTTTGTTCCTCAAAAACACATAACATCACAAAACACATAACATCACTAAGTAGAATTCTTAAATTATATAAATACCACATACCATCCAGAGATAAGGTGAAGACCAAACATTTAAACATGAAAAGAGCAATGAATTCTCACTAGTTGGTTCAACTTAATAAAATCCATCAGGATAAAAAAAGTAGCCAGGCAAGTGGTCTCCACGAAAATAATTAAGTAGAGAAGCACTGGGCAGAGGCCTTCGCAATTTAAGCAGACAGTTCCTTAATAAATAAGAACTTCATTATTTCTATTGAAATATTCCTCATAACATGGACAAGATAATAACCAAGCAAGACAGTATAGCCTTGACAGTAGGCATCTTTATCTCTTAGAAATAAAAAGAAAATTTATAGAATAAATGCAAGAGAAGGAAAAGCCATTTTTTCAAGGAGAGTGCTGCCTTAGTGTAATTAATTGAACTCTGATATTTCTAGATGTTTATTCAGCACTCAGAAGCAAGGGGCTTGATGCTTTCCGGTGAACTTAAATAATATTTCATAGAATGAACATCCGACAAGTAAACTCTATTATTGAGATGGATCAAGAGAAAAAAAGATCAATCTTACACATGTCAAATATAAATAATATCCAATAAAGAAACTATGGCACATATAAACTGTTACACCCCACTCAGGAAGGGCACACATCAGAAAAGTGTTGCACTCCTGAAAATGAATTATTTGCCAAAAAGCCCCGCTTAGAGCAGTCAAATAAGTTGACCCTTTGCGTGGATTGTTTGGCCATAATTCTAAAACGTGGTTGTAACTATCTCTCTCTTTATTTTTGACCATTATTAGAAATCAGGCCTTAGTAATTCTTTCTAACAAAGGAGGACAGTACAAATCCTGCCAAAAGTCTCCCACTGACCAGCTCTTGTGATCTTTGCTACCTTGGCGCCAAGATCATGTTTTTTTCCAAAACTTAGCTCATAGTAAAGCAATTTTCAGTTTTCTCCAAAACTCTAAAAACATTTCTCTCTCTTCCCACTTCCCTGAAAATTACCTGGTTTCTCCTGTTTACCCAAAACAAAGCTAACCCAAAACAAAACTGCCTTTCACCTTCAGTATCAGTTCTTTAATATGCAGATTTCAGCCACCTCTTTCATTCTGTTTCCCTAACCATCTCCCACTTTCTTTGATGTCAAAAATTACACCCTGATTCCAAACCTCAACCCTTAAAAGCTACCCAGCTCAAAAAATAAATTTGTCTTCATCTTTCTAGACGCAAGTCCCCATGCATTCTGTGTGGTCTCATTTATTCCATATTTCATAATTCATTATTCCATATTCGCCTCTTCATGCTTCCGCTTGACTTCCAGTGGGAAAATGAACTCACTAAGGTTATGCTTAGGAACTTTTTATCTCATCAGGATAAAACAGTCTGCAGCAATAAATAATGAAATACTACTCAGCTGTAAGAAAAGATGAAATCATGTAATTTGCTGTTGTGTAAATTGATTTGAGTGTAGCTTGCTAAAAGAGAATAATTAGGAGAAAGTGAAAGATACAAAATGATCTCTTACATGTGTTATATAAAAGAGCATAGAAAGGAAAAATCGAATACCTACAGGTAAAAGTAATTGAGTGTATGCATTTAGTAAAAAAAAATATATCAGTCAGGGGGTGAGTTGAATAAAGGAATAGGGTAGAAGAGGGCAAGTGGGGGGACTGTGGGACATTGTGGAAGAAAGCTGACACTGATGGAGACTGTAATGATGAAATTTTTGAGCATAAAAACGTGCCATTATCAATATAGTAAATTAAAATGCCTAAAATTATTGTAAAATATGAATAATAACCAAACCACAAAAATAGAACAACTGTCCACTTCCTGGCTTGTTGAAGTGTTATTTCTTTCTTAATTACAGTTTTTAGCTACATTCTAGTACTTCTTTCTTACATGCATCCTCTCTTATAAAATGAAAGTATGTAATTTTCCACCTTTCCAATTAGCATTCAATTGAGAGCAAAGTTCAGCAACATTAAGATCCTTTTCCCACTCAAATCCTCAACCATAAATCTAATGTCTATGAGAAATACTTCATAAACCAGTTGTTATTAAAGTTTAAAATTTTAAGTACTATGTACAGTCTCTCACATTAAAAAAGCAATAAAACTTAATTGTTCACCTATACATGCATTCTAGTGACCTTTAGCTAGACAATATGGACAAAGAGACAAGAAAGAGGATAATTATTATTCATATAAATATTTGGTAGGTCACAAACTTTGTAATTTGTCTGTTTGGATGGCAGACATGGAAGGAGGAGAATGAAGTATAGGAATACTAGTGCTGGGAGTTGACACTGTTAGTGTGATTAGTGTTAAAATATTATATGTCTAAAACTCAACTATCAAAAGCTTTGCAAATCATTGTTTTTTATTTAGATATGTTTTAAAAATATGGTAAGTCAATTGAATAGATGATGCAATAATACATAATATGTAATATATACAGAAATGTTAATATTAATTATGAAATTGACTTTATTTTTAACTGTATTGCACAGTTCTTTTTTAATTTAATGCATAAAAACACTTATACTATACAAAAAAACAAAGCCAATTATTATGCTGACAAAGTAGGCAATTAATATTTTTATGACAACATTCTGAGTATAAATCTCAATATGTTGATGTGAAAAATAAAATATTTTAACTTTTTATATTTTATTTTATATATCTTAGTCTGTATGCCATGCATCTAATTTTTAATTGTCTTCTAGAAATTAATTATTTATTTTAATTTTTAAATTAGTTAATAGGACTTTTTATATCCTGCTGCTTTTTATAATTAAAAATTTTGTAGAGCAGGAGAGATAATACAGCATATTGAGCACCTGTCTTGCATGGAGCTGACCCAGGTTCAATCCCTGACACCCCATAAGGTCCCCTGAGACTCATTAAAAATTATCCCTGAGCTTAGGGCCAGGAGTAAACTTTGAATACTGATGGGTAGGGCACCCCCAAAAAGAAAATTGTAGAAACAGTTTTAAAATTAAAATGCTATTATAATAGGGCCATAGAAAAAGCTCAAAATATGAGGCAAATGCCTTGTGTGCCTAAATAATTTTGAGCTCTGATTTCAAGGCCTTTCAAGCAAATCCAAATCACCATGAAAGCAGCACCACATCATTAGGCAAAGCACCCAAACTTCAGGCCTACATAGTCATGCTAAATATGGCTAATAGTGTTCTCCAGTTTTCAAACACCAAGAAAAAGTTTCTTTTTAAAAAGTAATATCTGGGTCAGGGATGTGACTCAGAGGACTGGAGTGTATGCTTCACATATGAGAGGTCTGATATCTCTGGATATCAGAAGAGCACAAGCCCTGTCTGATCCCTAAAGAACAAAAATAAAATATGCATTCTCATGATCACTTTATTCAGTACAATATAACACTTTTAAAATATGAAGATATTAAATTAATATAAATCACATCTTTTATGCTGAGTGAAGTAAGTCAGAGGGAGAGAGAAAGATGCAGAATGGTTTCACTCATCTATGGGCTTTAAGAGAGATGAGGGCTGGTAGGTGCAGCTCATGACATGAAGCTCATCACATAGAGTGATGAGTGCAGTTGGAGAGATGACTACACTGAAAACTATCATAACAATATGAATGAATGAGGGAAGTAGAAAGCCTGTCTTGAGTACAGGTGTGGGGGGAAGGGGAGGAGAAAGATCTGGGAAATTGGTGGTGGGAATGTTGCACTGGTGAAGGGGGGTGTTCTTTACATGACTGTAATCATACAACTATAATCATATTTTTAATCATGGTGTTTAAATAAAGATAATTATAAAAATAAAAAATAAATCACATCTTATTTTATGCCTAAAATTTTACAATTCATCATGTGTAGGCTTGTTTCAATTTTCAGCTAAATAATATTCTGTGTACACACACACACACACACACACACATATATATATATATATTTATATATATATATATATATATATATATAAAACTGGGTTATTTGCTACTTAGTCATTAAAGAATACTCCAGCTATTAAAAATAAACTTCTCTGAAAAAATTAGAAAAAATTGAAGAACAAATAAATATTTAATAGCATTAATAGCATCATATATAAAAAAGAGTACCAATATTAGTATTTACTATACTTAAACCGCTGAATGTAATATTTTTATTGTAGCCATTGTTAAAAACTTCATAGAGTAAGCATTGCGGAAGAAAGGGAATTCCCGTGGCCTAAGAGATTCAGGGTTTCTCCATCCTTGAAGCATATCATCATGGGATCAACCCCTGGCTCCAATTATACTCATTACTCCATCCCAAAGGCTTTTTTTGTGGTGCCAGGAAACTTTCCTCTCAGTTGTGGTTGAGAAAATTAAGCCACTGTAGCTAGTGATCTTGGTATTTGCGCAGGTCATAGGACAGGGTCTAAGATAGAGACTTTACGGTTCTAGAGGTTCCTATTCATCATTGTTGTTGTGTTTAGTCTCCTGTAACAATTGCTCCCTGTTTTCGTTCAGTCCCTAAGCCGAAGCCTAGGATATTATGGATTCAAAGGTTCTGCTCAGTCTCTGTTGTCCAAGTTGGGCCTCTGTAATAAGACATGTTGTTGTTGTTGTTGTTATTTTTTCTAAGAGTCCGGGGTTACAGCCTGGGTAAGGTTTTCCTTATTGATCCCAAGGCAGTCCCGGTTGTCAAAGTCAGTTTTTTGTTGTTGGTGCTCTTATTTTTCACTGTTCAAAGGATGATACATCTTCTGATTTCCATTTAGTGTTAGGTTATGATAAGGGATCAACCTGGTCTTAGGTCAAGTTGTCATTTCCTCATTGTCATATCCAAACTGGCACAAGTTGGTGCCAGAGTAGTGTTTTAAATCTCCCAATGGAGCTTAGTTCCTGGTTACTGTGCCTATGCAAAAAAAAAAAAAAAAGTTGGGGGAACGCCAAACCCTGCCACTCCAGCACCCCTTCTTTTTCTTGTTTTGTTTTGATTTGTTAGTTTTTTACTTTATTTTTCTTCTCTTTTTCTTCCACTTTTCTCTTTCTTTTTCACTCTTGTGGTTATTATTTGGTGATTCTTTTTTTATTTTTCTTTGCCAAATGCATTTTTTTCTTTTTTCTTCCATTTTTCTTTCTTTTTTTCTCTTCTTTTTTTTTTTTTGGTAGTTGTTACCAAATTTCTTTCTTCTTCTTTTTCTTATCCTTTTTATCTCCAATGACAGTGGAATGGATGCTCAAGCTACAACAAGCTGTAAAGTGGAGACCAGTTGCACTAGCATTCTGGGGGTAAAGGAGGGAGATATGGGAAACATGCTGGAAACAGGGGTGGAGGGAGGACAGCACTGGTGGTGGGAATGCCCCTCATTCATTGTCACTATGTACCATAAAAGATGCAGTGAAAGATTTGTAATGCACTTTGGTCACAATAAAAATTTAAAAAAAAAAGGTCTTAGAATACTTAGTATTTATAGTAATTCTAGGAAGTAAACAGTGCCTTAACCCCATCTTAGCATATAGTAATAAAATAGTTTGCCTATGGTCACAATGTAAGTTCCCAAACTGGAATTTGAACCCAGGAAATCTTATTCTGAGAGGATTACCATAATTACTATTTGCAAAGCAGTAGCAAAAAAAATAACCAAATATCAATTATTTTGAGCTCTTTAAAACTATAGTACTGAATTTTGTTAACATCATCATGAATATACCATAAGCCTTACCTGAACTAGAGATATTCAAGGATAAAATAATATGAAAACATTTCATTACAAATGTGTTCTCTTTCTTTCAGAGCTTATGCTTTACCATGGTTCAAGAAATGCATGGCTCAGTTGGGGACATTTGACTGCAGGAGTTGGCAAGTCTCAAATATTTCAGGCCTTTATGAGTTATTTTGAATACAAAGTATCAGAGAAACAAAGCATTCTACATTTTATATTTACTTTAAAAGATATTATTTTAGAATGATTTTATCTGTGGCAGAAATGCATTCCCTAGGAGAAACATTTCAGGTCTGACATTAAGGCTAGAATTTTACAAGTGTTTACGTAAATGTGTCCTGAAATAGCAACTCTAAAATTTCATGATACATCAGTTTATTACAAAAAAAATAAAAGAATCACGTGAAACCTTTCTTCCAAACTCCTCAAATTGAGTTTAAAGACAGCAAATAATAGTAGATGAGAATATTTTACCTCATCTATACATTTATTCATTTACAGTAACTAAAAAAACTAACTTGTCTTTTGTATGACTGATTTTATCTCAGATCTTATCTTTTTTATGTAACTTTCTTGAATACGAAACTATTTAAATTGTACTGTCAAGATAACGTATAATACTCTACGAATTATGGATGCATTGAGATTTCTATAAAATGCTGTGGTTTATGTTTATCTGTGTTCGTAAAAAAGAAAAATAGGGGCCTGCAAGGTGGCACTACAGGTAAGGTGTCTAGCAAGGAAAGATCGGTACCGTGGTTCAATCCCCCGGCGTCCCATATTGTCCCCCTAAGCCAGGGGCAATTTCTGAGTGCTTAGCCAGGAGTAACCACTGAGCATCAAACAGGTGTGGCCCTAAAACCCCCCAAAAATAAAGAAAGAAAAAATAATATACTGGGCAAGTTATATTTTAAATTTTAATATACAAACAAGATAATAATCTAAAACAGGGGTCCTCAAACTTTTTAAACAGAGGGCCAGTTCACTGTCCCTCAGACCATTGGAGGATCTAACTATAGTAAAAACAAAACTTATGAAAAAATTCTTATGCACACTGCATATATCTTATTTTGCAATGAAGAAACAAAACAGATACAAATACAATATGTGGCCCGCGGGCCATAGTTTGAGGACCACTGGTCTAAAAGAACAAAAGTATGAGGATTGGAGAGATATTATAGTGAGACGGGAACTTGCCTTGCATGAGCCCAATCTGGGTTGGATGCTTGGCACCCTTCAGGTTGGATTTTTATAGCCCAGAGAAATTCCAGGAGTGATCCCCAGTATTAAGTCAGAAGTAAAAATGTCCTGAAGACTGATGGATAAAGTTATTTTTTAAAAAAAAGAAGAGCAGGGGCTGGAGAGATAGCATGAAGGTAAGGCGTTTGCCTTTCATGCAGCAGGTCGGTGGTTCAAATCCTGGCATCCCATATGGTCCCCCAAGACTGCTAGGAGAGATTTCTGAGCATAGAGCCAAGAGTAACCCCCTGAGCGCTGCTGTTGTGACCCAAAAACCAAAAACAAACAAACAAATAAAAAAAGAACAGTAAATTTTACCATCATTTATAATGATATTTCTCTTCAATACTTAAACCATTTAACATGCAATAAATTGCCCCTATATAACAAATAATAAAATTGGAAATACAGGTTGCCTTAGAAATGTTCATATGAATTACTCTGAAGAAGACCTTTTAGACTAAACTTGCCTACATTCCATTCCTGAGAAATTGGTAAGGAAATGAAGTTTCTTATAAAAGTATATAAAAATAAATTAACAATTGGTAAGGAAATGAAGTTTCTTATAAAAGTATATAAAAATAAATTAACATCATTTTTCCTAATAGTCCAAAATTTAGCCAACATCATAGATAAGCTATATGGTTGCAAATCTTTTGTAAAACTATTTCTAAAATACAAACACCAACACAAATCACAGCAAGTTTATGCCGTGCAATTAAAGAAATATAAAACATTGTTTTTTCCAAAAGGAGTCCCTTCTTTATTAAATGCTATGCCCAATTAAGTTCACTTAATTGTTTTGGTGTAAAATGAGTTGCTGTGGAGCTGTTTTCCCTGAGGAAATAAGTGCTCCCAGGCTTTGAGCTATAGACCAAATATCTGAAAGAAATAAAATATTATCCCAGCTCCCCAAGACAGAATTTTATTAATATTGGAGAAGTTTGCCAAGATATTACCAGTATATAATAAGGATATGCTTTTTTTTATATTACACGATTTGGTGTATTTGGTTTGTTTTTTCTTAGGTGCTTAAATTTTCTACAGAATAGATATACACTGAGTAGGGGGGCTTGAAAAACTTAGGGTGCTAGTGCCTTCTAAACATAAGCACTTGCTAGGAAAAAAACTTTAGAAAATTTACCTCAAGGTCAAAGAAAATAATATATATATATACATAATAAGCATTATATGGTACAAATGAGACCCTTTTGAAGATAATTTTGCCAAATTTAATAATCTTTATATTTAGTATGAATATGCAATGGTCCATTGTTTTGTTTGCTTAAGATACTGATTTATCAAATATATGCATCAGTAGAAATATTGTCATCTTTACTATAATAAAGTCATCATTTGCTGAACAAAGAATTCTTAAAAAAACTAGATTGATAACACACTGTACTTTTATACTAACAGTGAAGAATGCCATCTAGTCCAGCTTTTATGGAAAACAATATGGAGATTCTTCAAAAAACTGGAAATTGAGCTCCCATATGATCCAGCTATGCAACTCCTAGGGATATGCCCCAGGAACACAAAAATAGAATTCAAAAATCCCTTCCTCACACCTTCATTGCAGCACTATTTACAATAGCCAGAATCTGTAAACAGCCAAAATGCCCTTTTCTTTTTTTTTTTTTTAGTCGATTACTTTTTTTTTTAAATATATTTAAACACCTTAATTACATACATGATTGTGTTTGGTTTTCAGTCATGTAAAGAACACCACCCATCACCAGTGCAACATTCCCATCACCAATGTCCCAAATCTCCCTCCTCCCCACCCGACACCTGCCTGTACTCTAAACAGGCTTTCCATTTCCATCATACATTCTCATTATTAGGACAGTTCAAAATGTAGTTATTTCTCTAAATAAACTCATGACTCTTTGGGGTAAGCTTCCTGAGGTGAGCTGGAAATTCTAGCTCTTTTCTCTTTTGTGTCTAAAAATTATTGCAAGAATGTCTTTCATCTTTCTTAAAATCCATAGATGAGTGAGACCATTCTGCATTTTTCTCTCTCTCTCTGACTTATTGCACTCAGCATAATAGATTCCGTGTACATCCATGTAAAGGAAAATTTCATGACTTCATCTCTCCTGACAACTGCATAATATTTAATTGTGTATATGTACCACAGTTTCTTTAGCCATTTGTCTGCTGAAGGGCATCTTGGTTGTTTCCAGAGTCTTGCTATGGTAACAGTGCTGCAATAAATACAGGTGTAAGGAAGGAGTTTTTGTATTGTATTTTTATGTTCCTAGAGTATATTCCTAGTAGTGGTATAGCTGGATCATATGAGAACTCAATTTCCAGTTTTGGGAGGAATCTCCATATCGCATTCCATAAAGGTTGAACTAGATGGCATTCCCACCAGCAGTGGATAAGAGTTCCTTTCTCTCCACATCCCCGCCAGCATGGTTTATTCTCATTCTTTGTGATGTGTGCCATTCTCTGTGGTGTGAGGTGGTATCTCATCATTGTTTTGATTTGCATCTCCCTGATGATTAGTGATGTGCAGCATTTTTTCATGTGTCTTTTGGCCATTTGTATTTCTTTGTGAAAGTGTCTGTTCATTTCTTATCCCCATTTTTTGATGGGATTAGATGTTTTTTTCTTGTAAAGTTCTGTCAGTGCCTTGTATATTTTGGAGATTAGCCCTTTATCAGATGGGTATTGGGTAAATAGTTTCTTCCGCTCAGTGGGTGGCTCTTGTATCCTGGGCACTATTTCCTTTGAGGTGCAGAAGCTTCTCAGCTTAATATATTCCCATTTGTTAATCTCTGCTTTCACTTGCTTGGAGAGTGCAGTTTCCTCCTTGAATATGCCTGTAATGTCCTGGACTGTTTTTCCTATGTGTTGTTCTATAAATCTTATAGTTTTGGGTCTGATATTGAGGTCTTTAATCCATTTGGATTTTACCTTCGTACATGATGTTAGCTGGGGGTCTAAGTTCAATTTTTGCAAGTGGCTATCCAGTTGTGCCAACACCACTTGTTGAAGAGGCTTTCCCTGCTCCATTTAAGATTTCCTGCTCCTTTATGAAAAATTAGGTGATTGTATGTCTGGGGAACATTTTCTGAGTATTCAAGCCTATTCCACTGATCTGAGGACCTGTCCTTATTCCAATACCATGCTGTTTTGATAACTATTGCTTTGTAGTACAGTTTAAAGTTGGGGAAAGTAATTCCTCCCATATTCTTTTTCCCAATGATTGTTATAGCTATTCAAGGGTGTTTATTGTTCCAAATGAATTTCAAAAGTGCCTGATCCACTTCTTTGAAGAATATCATGGGTGTTTTTAGAGGGATCACATTAAATCTGTATAATGCCTTGGAGAGTATTGCAAATTTTGATGATGTTAATCTTGCCAATCCATGAGCAGGGTATGTGTTTCCATTTAGTGTGTCCTCTCTTATTTCTTGGAGCAGAGTTTTATAGTTTTCTTTGTATAGGTCCTTCACATTTTTAGTCAAGTTGATTCCAAGATATTTGAGTTTGTGTGGCACTATTGTGAATGGGTTTGTTTTCTTAATGTCCATTTCTTCCTTATTACTATTGGTGTATAGAAAGGCCATTGATTTGTGTGTTAATTTTGTAGCCTGCCAACTTGCTATATTAGTCTATTGTTTCTAGAAGCTTTGTGGTAGAGTCTTTAGGGTTTTCTAAGTAGAGTCATCTGCAAACAGTGAGAGCTTGACTTATTCCTTTCCTATCTGGATTCCCTTGATATTTTTTTCTTGCCTAATCGCTATAGTGAGTACTTCCAGTGAATAGGAGTGGTGAGAGAGGACAGCCTTGTCTTGTGCCAGAATTTAGAGGGAAGGCTTTTAGTTTTTCTCCATTGAGGAAAATATTTGCACTGGCTTGTGGTAGATGGTGTTAACTATATTGAGAAACGTTCCTTCCATTCCCATCTTGCTGAGAGTTTTGAGCAAGAATGGGTGTTGGACCTTATCAAATGCTTTCTCTGCATCTATTGATATGATCATTTGATTTTTATTTTTCTTGTTGTTGATGTTGTGTATTATGTTGATAGTTTCCGGATGTTAAGCCATCCTTGCATTCCTGGGATAAAACTTACTTGATCATAGTGGATGATCCTCTTAATGAGACATTGAATCATTTTTGCCAGGATTTTTTGAGGATCTTTGCATCTGCATACATAAGCGATATTGATCTGTCATTTTCTTTTTTCGTAGAATCTTTGTCTGGTTTAGGTATTAAGGTGATGGTGGCTTCATAAAAGCTATTTGCAAGTGTTTCCGTTTCTTCAATTTCAGGAAAGAGTCATGCCAGGATTGATAGTAGTTCCTCTTGGAAAGTTTGAAAGAATTCATTAATGAATCCATCTGGGCCTGGGCTTTTGTTTTAGGATGGACATTTGATTACCGTTTTAATTTCATCAATGGTGATGGGTGTGTTTAGATATGCTACATCCTATTCCTTCAACCGTGGAAGATTATAAGAGTCCAAGAATATCCATTTCTTCCAGGTTCTCATTTTTAGTGTCGTAGAGTTTCTCAAAGTAGTTTCTGATTACCCTTTGAATCTCTGTCATATCAGTAGTGATCTCTCCTTTTTCATTCCTAATACGAGTTATCAAGTTTCTCTCTCTCTTTCTTTGTTAGTTTTGCCAGTGGTCAATCAATATTGTTTATTTTTTCAAAGAACCAACTTCTGCTTTCGTTGATCTTTCGGATTGTTTTTTGGGTTTCCACTTCGTTGATTTCTGCTCTCAGCTTTGTTATTTCCTTCTGTCTCCCTATTTTTGGGTCCTTTTGTTGAGCACTTTCTAGTTCTATTAGCTGTGTCATTAAGCTACTCAGGTAAGCTCCTTCTTCCTTCCTGATGTGTGCTTGCAAAGCTATAAATTTTCCTCTCAGTACTGCTTTTGCTGTGTCCCATGAGTTCTGATAATTTGTGTCTTTTTTGTCATTTGTTTCCAGGAACCTTTTGATTTCCTCCTTGAGTTCATCTTGGACCCACTGGTTATTCAGTATGAGGCTGTTTAACTTCCAGGTGTTAAAGTTTTTCTTCTGTGTCCCTTTGAAATTCACAAATAATTTCAGAGCCTTGTAGTCAGCGAAGGTAGTCTGCAAAATTTCTATCCACTTGATATTATGGAGGTATGTTTTATGTGCCAGCATGTAGTCTATCCTGGAGAATGTCCCATGTACATTGGAGAAGAATGTGTATCCAAGTTTTGGGATGGAGTGCACTATATATATCCACAAGCCTCTTTCTTCCATTTCTCTTTTTAGGTCTAGTATATTCTTGTTGGGTTTCAGTCTGTTTGACCTATCTAGTGTTGACAAAGCCGTGTTGAGGTCCCCCACAATTAATGTGTTGTTATTGATATTATATTCAGATTTGTCAACAGTTGTATAAATTTTTTGCTGGCCCCTCATTCGGTGCATATATGTTTAGGAGAGTTATTTCTTTCTGCTCTACATACCCCTTGATTAATATAAAATGTCCATCTTTGTCCCTTACAACCTTCGCGAATATAAAGTTTGCATTATCTGATATTAGTATGGCCACACCAGCTTTTATGGGTGTTGTTTGCTTGAATATTTTTTCTACAGCCTTTTATTTTGAGACTATGTTTGTTCTGACTATTCAGGTGTGTTTCTTGTAGGCAGCAGAAGGTTGATTGAGTTTTTTGATCCATTTAGCCACTCTGTGTCTCTTAACTGGTGCATTTAGTCCATTGACATTGAGAGAAAGAATTGTCCTGGGATTTAATGCCATCTTTATATCGAAATTTGTGTGTCTTTTGGTTAGTCTTGTCTTAAATTAGGTCTTTCTGTTTTTCTCTTAAGACTGAGTCTGGAAAGTTTCTCAGCTGTTTTTTGGTCTGTGATACCATGTATTCTTCCATCAAACTGGTAAGTGAGTTTTGCTGGGTACAGTATTCTAGGTGAAGCATTCATTTCATTCAGTCTTGTCACAATATCCTACCACTGCTTTCTGGCCTTGAGTGTTTCTGGTGACAGTTCTGCTGTAAATCTCAAGGATGCTTGCTTGAACGTAATTTTCCCTTTTGATCTTGTTGTTTTCAGAATTCTGTCTCTATCTGTGGGATTCATCATTGTGACTAGGGCTATTTTTTCTGGGGTCTCTTTTGGTTGGTACTCTTCAAGCATGCAGGATTTGATCACATATATTCTTTAGCTCTGGAAGTTTCTCTTTAATGATGTTCTTGACCGTTGATTCTTCCTGGAAATTTTCTCCCTTGGTCTCTGGGACTCTAATAATTCTTAAATTGTTTCTGTTGATCTTATCGTAGACATCTATTTTCATCTGTTCCCATTCTTTGACTAATTTTTCCATTGTCTGTTCATTTGCTTTAAGTTTTTTTTCCAATCTCTCCCGCTGTATGTAATTGTTATTTATCTCATCTTCCACAGCACCAAGTCTATTCTCAGCTTCTGATACACTGTCCCAGAGCTTATCCATTTTGTCATTCACTTCTTTTACTGAGTTTTTCAGGCCTGTTAGTTGACATGTTATTTCAGTTTGGAGTTTTGTGATTTCTGTCTTCATATTTTCTTGGTTCTTATTAGTGTTCTGTTCAACTCGATCCATAGTTTCTTTGAGTTCGTTGAGCATCTTCCTTATTGCTAGCCTAAAGTCCTTATCTGAGAGGTTGATTAGTTGGTTGGTCATTATCTGGTCATCAGAATTGTCATCTTCATTCTCTATGTCTGATGCTGGCCTGTGTTGTTTCCCCATTGTCACACTTGTATTGTGGGTTTTTCTATGTGTTGTGGTGGTATTCATTGGCTAAATGATGCAGGTAGCCACACTCCTCTGGGTCTGCCCTTTCTGGATGGGTTGACTTGCCTCCAAGGGAGGGGAGTCCTCTGTGGATGAATCCTCACACAGGATCAAATCTTAGGCCCAAGTATACAGCAGAGAAAACAGTCCGGAGGGAAATGCTGTGCTTCAGTGTTCCAGCACAGTTCTTAGTGTAATTTTTTCTTCTTGTTGCGATGGTGTTTTTTTCTTAGAAAGAGCTCACAGCCGCTTAGCGAAGCGGAGCCAAAGTGCTCTTCTAGAGCCTCTTTTTCGGCCCACTCCCAAGAGGTTCACGCAACAGGACATTAGACAGACACACACAGGCAGCACTCACAATTTGGGGGGCCCCACTGGGCAGGCATAATTTCGTGGATTTTCCCAGCCTGACATCACAAACAGGGTACCTGTCTTCTGAAAAGTATAGCCGGTTTTCATGTTATGGAGCAGTTCCTTGGCGGTCCAAGCCCTAGAATTTGCCTCTGGGAGAGCGAGTTTTCTGGAGCCTCTTTTCAGCCCACTCCCAAGAGGTTCACGCAACAGGATAGTAGACAGACACACACAGGCAGCACTCACAATTTTTCACAGTTGGGCCCCTGAATTGTATCACTTTTAAAAAAAATAAAATAAATTTTTGTAATAATTCTCAGAGACAATAGAGATGAGGGCTGGAAGATAGAGCCCACCATATGAAGCTCGCCACAAAGAATGGTGAGTGTAGTTAGAAAAATAACTATACTGACAACTAACATATCAATGTGAATGAATGAGGGAAGTCGAAAGCCTGTCTCAAATATAGACAGGGGGAAAAAATTTTAAAAAGTGCCCGGAGAGATAACATGAAGATAAGGCATTTGCCTTGCATGCAGAAGCTCTGTGGTTCAAATCCTGGCATCCCATATGGTCCCCTGAGCCTGCCAGCAGTGCATAGAGCCAGGAGTAACCCCTGAGTGCTGTCAGGTGTGACACAAAAATGAAACAAAACAAAACAAAATACAGGCGGGGTGAAGGGTAGGGAGGTGGGAGAATTAGGGCACTGGTGATGCGAATGATGCACTGGTAAAGAGGGGTGTTCTTTATACAAATGAAACCCAACTATAATCAAGTTTGTAATCAAATTGTATAAATAAAGATATTAATAAAAACTATTGGAAATAAATTTTAGTTCATAATTCTGAAGACATCACATCTATTTTCAGAGTCATATTGCATTAGCATTTTTTATAATTGAAAATCAAATTTTAGTTTTCAGTTAGGGCATTAACAGTATTAGGACTGATTTAAGGCAAAATGATTAAGTAGGCTAAGTGAGTCTTCAGTGATTCTACTTCTCTTCTCAAAGATGTTTTGAATGTATAATTCATTCACCAAAGTGTTCAGAATTGATGGATATATGAATATTAACATATAATATAAATATTAACATTAAAATATATATTAACATATAATTCATATAATAAGAATATTAACATTACAAAATATAGAACTGAATCGTAAATTTGGATGGTGAATTAATTATGTAGATTTGATAAAATATAAGATACTCTTCTGTGAGAAAAATAATTTAAAAATTCAAATACTGGGCCCGGAGAGATAGCACAGTGGTATTTGCCTTGCAAGCAGCCAATCCAGGACCTAAGGTAATTGGTTTGAATCCCAGTGTCCCATATGGTCCCCTGTGCCTGCCAGAAGCTATTTCTGAGCAGACATCCAGGAGTAAACCCTGAGCACCACCGGGTGTGTTCCACAAACCAAAAAAAAAAAATTCAAATACTGGTTAAAGTGTTGTTGGATCATTGTACACCTGAGACTCAATTATGAATAAATGTGTAACTTTGTTATTTATAATGATTCAAAAAATAGACCCAATAAAGAATAAAAGAATCAAATATCTTGGAGTCAACTTGACTAAAGATGTGAAGGACCTATACAAAGAAAACTATAAAATTCTGCTCCAAGAAATAAGAGAGGACAAACGGAAATGGAAACACATACTCTGCTCATGGATTGGCAGGATTAACATCATTAAAATGGCAATACTCCCCAAAGCATTGTACAGATTTAATGCGATCCCTCTAAAGATACCCATGACATTCTTCAAAGAAGTGGATCAGGCACTTTTGAAATTCATTTGGAACAATAAACACCCTCGAATTGCCGAAGCAATTATTGGAAAAAAGTATATGGGAGGCATTACGTTCCCCAACTTTAAACTGTATTACAAAGCAATAGTTATCAAAACAGCTTGGTATTGAAAGAAAAACAGACCCTCAGATCAGTGGAATAAACTTTAGTACTCAGAGAATGTTCCCCAGGCATACAATCACCTAATTTTTGATAAAGGAGTAGGAAATCCTAAATGGAGGAGGGAAAGCCTCTTCAACAAGTGGTGTTGGCACAACTGGCTAGCCACTTGCAAAAAATTGAACTTAGACCCCCAGCTAACATCATGTACAAAGGTAAAATCCAAATGGATTAAAGACCTTGATATCAGACCTGAAACCATAAGGTATATAGAACAACACATAGGTATACCACTCCATGGCATTGAGACTAAAGCATCTTCAAGGAGGAAACTGCACTCTCCGAGCAAGTGAAAGCAGAGATTAACAGATGGGAATATATAAAGCTGAGAAGCTTCTGCACCTCGAAGGAAATAGTGCCCAGGATACAAGAGCCACCCACTGATTGGGAGAAACTATTCACCCAATACCCATCAGATAAGGGGCTAATATCCAAAATATACAGGACACTGACAGAACTCTACAAGAAAAGACATCTAATCCCATCAAAAAATGGGAAGAAGAAATGGACAGACACTTTGATAAAGAAGAAAGACACATGAAAAAATGCTCCACATCACTAATCATCAGGGAGATGCAAATCAAAATAATGATAAGATACCACCTCACATCACAGAGACTGCACACATCACAAAGAATGTGAACAAGCAGAGTTGGTGGGAATGCAGTGAGACAAGAACTCTTATCCACTGCTGCTGGGAATGCCGACTAGTTCAACCTTTCTGGAGAGCGATATGGAGATTATTCCAAAAACTGGATATTAAGCTCCCATATTATCCAGCTATACCACTTCTAGAAATATACCCTACTAACACAAAAATACAATACAAAAACCCCTTCCTTACACCTATATTCATTGCAGCACTATTTACCATAGCAAGACTCTGGAAACAACCAAGATGCCCTTCAACAGACGAATGGCTAAAGAAACTGTGGTACATATACACAATGGAATATTATGCAGCCATCAGGAGAGATGAATTCATGAAATTTTCCTATACATGGATGTACATGGAATCTATTATGCTGAGTGTAATAAGTCAGAGAGAAAGAGAAAGACGGAGAATGGTCTCACTCATCTATGTGTTTTAAGGAAAATGAAAGACATTTTTCAACAATTTTTAGAGACAAAAGAGAGAAAGGCTGGACATTAAAGCTGACCTCATGAATTTCACCACAGAGAGTGATGAGTTTAGTTAGAGAAATAACCACATTGCGAACTATCCTAACAATGAGAATATATGAGGGAAGTGGAAAGCCTGTCTAGAGTACAGGTAGGGGAAGGGAGGGGTGGAGGGATATTTGGGTCACTGGTGATGGAAATGTTGCACTGGCGGTGGTGGCGGTGCCATCTGATATGACTGAAACCCAACCACAATCATGTTTGTAACCAAGTTGTTTAAATAAAAAATATTTTTAAAAAATGTCTGCTATAAAGGCAAGCAGGGCACTGGTGGAAGGATGGGCATTGGATATTAATGACTGATACTCAATTATGAATACCATTTTAACCATATCTTATGGTTATTCAAATTTTTAAATTATTTGAATAAAGGATATTTTTTCTAATCTCTGAATTTCTCAGTGTTACAAGCCCATCCAATAAAACATTAACACTCGAATTCACTGTGTAGAATACAATACTTTCCCTTGAAATTCATGCTTGCTATATATAAATATACAATTTTAAATATTTATGTTGTCTATTTTTATTGCTTTATCTTTGGTTAACAATATCATATTTTCAATAGTACAGTTTACATCTACCTCATGTAAAGGATAACACACTTTTAGGAAGGACGGATTGAATACCAGCATGATCAATAAACCCCATCCTGAGCATATCCCTGATGAAATAAACTGCATCTTATCCATAAACCTATAGCAAAGATTTGTACGTAAGCATTCACCTATTCTTATCTTAGGATTTTGTGTGGAGAGGGGTAACAAGATATGGGCAATTTACCCTGCCCAGAATTTTTTAGGTCTTAATTTTGGTTATTTTTTGTGTCTGTTTTTTAAATAATATCTTTATTTAAGAACATGTTTACAGGGGCTGGAGAGATAGCATGGAGGTAAGTTGTTTGCCTCTCATGCAGAAGGTCAATGGTTTCAATCCCAGCATCCCATATGGTCCCCTGTGCCTGCAAGGGGTGATTTCTGAGCATAGAGCCAGGAGTAACCGCTGAGCACTGCCAGGTGTGACCCAAAAACAAACAAACAAAAAAGAACATGATTAAAAACATGATTGTTGTTGGGTTTCAGTCATAAAAGGTCTTAATTTTGAATTCAATAGTTAATTTCACTTGGGCGATCATGTAAACCAGTCAGATAACAAGGAAAAAAGAAATAATTAAGGCTCAATAGATAAGATACAGTATATTGAATGGTCTCTCTCTCTCTCTCTCACACACACACACACACACATGCACACTCACTCACACACACACACACACAGATATATGACAAGAAGAATAGGAGCATAACAATGTGAAGTACCTTGTCAGCATGTACTTAGACTGTGAATCTGGATAAAAAGAAAAATGGCTAAGAATAGCAAGAAGGCACTAAGAATGTCAGTCAATGTTGCTGTCCTTGAGATGGAACTCCTGTTTCTGTAGCAACTGCTACAGATAAAAGAGCTATAACCTTAAAGACATTGGACTGTCTATCCTGACCTTAGGCCCATTCCACAAGGACCCAGAAATTAGTAAGTATCTACTGTACCATCGGTAAACCATGCCAGAGCTTTTCAGCTGCTTCAGTTTAAGCAGATAGATCCTAGAAGATGAAAAAGGCCATGGTAACTATAGGATACATCTTCCAGAAATCTATGATTAGCTTCCATAGAATATTTGCCATTGAGGCTGAGTGATAGCACAGCAGATAGGGCATTTGCTTTACACGCTGCCAACCAGGGTTCAATCTTCACATCCTATATGGTCCCTTGAGCAAGAGTAATTTTTGAGGGAAGAGCCAGGAGAAACTCCTTAGCGCTGCAGGGGATGATCAAAAAATAAAAATAAGAGAAATTCTTGTCATGTAATTGTAAGGAGATGCACTCTCTTCCCTTCTCCCTTATTATCTCAACTTTACTGTATTCACTTAGCAACCCTACATGAGTTCCAAGAAATCCTGAGGTGGGCAGAATGGAAGAAGGTGGGTATATTACACATATGGGGAAGGAAAGCAATAATAAAAATAAAAAAAAAGACATGTCTACTTCAACATGGAAACTGCTGAAAATTGTGAAACTACTTGGGAACCAAGGGTACAAAAGAATAGTTAATATTCCAGAGACAAAGGCATTCGTCTTTGACAGAGAAAATTGATTACACCTGAATCAAACCAGAAAGCTGACCCCCTTTTACAATCTGGCACCAATGAGACACTTATAGAGCAGATTGGCTTCTTTCATGGATTCCCTTTGTCCTACCACTTATTCCTCCTCTCAATTGTTGCTTTGCAATTAAACATTTTAGCAGTGTCAGCATGTTTCCTCAGTAAAATTGTTTGCCAGATTTAGACCAAAAAAAAATACTGCCTTTGTGTTTTGAGAGATATCCCCACCTGTGATATTATCATCAACTAATACATTGGATAAATTATTTGAGACCAGTAAAATACATTAGACAAAAGATTTTTCCAGGAAGTTCATTTTCTCACCAACTGTGTGAAAAACATAAAATTAACATCAAGCAAACTGCTGAAAAGAATTATTTCTTTCTATTGTACAAAATTAACCAGAGTAACGGTCCACATCCCTCCTAACATTTAAATCAAGATTCAAGAGTAATTAAATTACTTCCACGCAAATTAGGTGTATCCAAGAACAATGAATAAAAGAATTATCAGAATACAAAACTACTCAGCTCAAACACTGTACCTGGTTCTCAAGTAAATATCTAAGAAAAACTTCTTAAAGTTTTTGACAGAAAGAGAAAATAAGCCATTTTGATAATAATATAATAAATATGTAAATATTTATTATTTATATAATAGATATAAGTATCTTTTTGTTTGTTTTTTGGCCACACCCAGTGGTGCTCAGGGGTCACTCTTGGCTCTGGGCTCAGAAATCTTTTCTTGCAGGCTCTGGGGACCATATGGGAATCGAATTCAGTTCATCCTGGGTTGTTGCGTGCAAGGCAAATGCCCTACCTCTGTGCTATCTCTCCGGTGTCTGTATCTCTTTTTTTTATTTTTATTTTGACCATATTGGCTTACATATCTTTCACAATAGTATTTTAAGTACATATTAACATTGAATCAGGGATCTATGCTCAGGAGACATTAGTTAACAGAGCATAGTCAAGAAAATATGAGAGATTCTCTCTGCTCTGAAAGCGGGGAACATTTGTAATGGGGAATACAGTGTATTTGAGGGACACAATGCATTAAAATATATGTATGTTTCATTTTTTTCTATGAACACAGAGCTTCTCTATAAAACAAAGGCTTAAAATATCCTTATGTTTTAAAATATAGCATTAATTTTAACTATCATTTAAAAACAATACTAGACTAATGATTATAGCACTGGTATCAATATGGGGAGAAGATTCAGTGAAAAGGAACAAAGAGACTAGTGTAGACTACAAAGGTAATTTACAAGAAAATGAAAGTAATCTCAACATATGCTATAAACCTATATATTGTAATGAAAAATAGTAATGTAAAATTTATACCATATATAGAGACTAATTCAGATGCATTATATCCTTAACACTTAAAACTACAACCATAAAGAATAAAAATATCATAAAATATACTGAATTTTATATTGGATTAAGCAAAATTATTTCTTTCCATTTTATTTATTTATTTAATTTTAGTTTGGGGGGCCACACCCAACCATACTCCTGGCTCAAGGATCACTCCTAGTGGGGAAGTGTATGGAATGTCAGGTATTAAATCTAATGCAAATGCTTTCCAGACACCAGGCAAAGACTTTCTGTATAGAAATAATATTGCACACCTGATATCCCAATCTTTAAAAGACAGTGAGAACACATAAAAATAGAACATAGAGAAAAATAACATATTTTCACAGATTTACATTTAGTATAAGTAATTATATTTAATTAATTGTATGTATTCAGATATATTTACATAATTACTTATACATTTATAAATATGTAAGTATTTTAATACAATTAATATGAGGGCAAACAACAAATCCTTTATAATTGAACCAAGATTGTATATGGATGCCAAATAATCACATTAAAAATATACAGAACAGGGCTGGAGTGATGGCACAGCAGCCGTAGGGTGTTTGCCTTGCACATGGCCAATCTAGGATGGACCTTGATTCAATCCTCTGGTGTCCCATATGGTGCCCCAAGTCAGGGGCGATTTCTGAGCACATAGTCAAGAGTAACCCCTGAGCATCACTAGGTGTGGCCTAAACACCTGGCTAAAGAAACTGTGGTACATATACACAATGGAATATTATGTAGCTGTCAGGAGAGATGAAGTCATGAAATTTTCCTATAATGGATGTACATGGAATCTATTATGCTGAGTGAAATAAGTCAGAGAGAGAGAGAGAGAGAGAGAGAGAGAGAGAGAAAATGCAGAATGGTCTCACTCATCTATGGGTTTTAAGAAAAGTGAAAGACATTTTTGCAATAATAATTTTCAGACACAAAAGAGAGAAGGGCTGGAAGTTACCGCTCACCTCATGAAGCTCACCACAAACAGGGATGAGTTTAGTTAGAGAAATAACTACATTTTGAACTATCCTAATAATGAGAATGTATGAGGGTTATAGAAAGCCTATCTAGAGTATAGGCGGGGGTTGGGTGGGGAAGAGGGAGATTTGGGACATTGGTGATGGGAATGTTGCACTGGTGATGTGTGGTGTTCTTTACATGACTGAACCCCAAACACAATCATGTATGTAATCAAGGTGTTTAAATAAAATATATAAAAAATGAATGATTCTCATTCTCACTTGAAAACATCACATTTTACGAAAGTCTAGACTACCCAAATGCAATAAAACATATGATTCATTTTAATTGGTTAAAAAAATACAGAACAGAAACTGGAGCATACAGCTCATCCTAGTTTGATGCCTGGTATCACGTTTTTTTTGTTTTGTTTTGTTTTGTTTTGGTTTTGGTTTTTTTTTTTTTTTTTTTTTTGGTTTTGGGTCACACCCAGCAGCTCTCAGGGGTTACTGCTGGCTCTATGCTCAGAAATTGCTCCTGCCAGGCTCTGGAGACCATAGCAATAGCAAAGCAGTAGGACATTTGCCTTGCACATGGCTGACCTAGGATGGTCCTTGGTTCAATCTCTGGCATCCCATATGGTCCCCCAAAGCCAGGGGGGATTTCTGAGAGCATAGCCAGGAGTAATTCCTGAGCAGCACTGGGTTTGGCCCAAAACAAAACAAAATTCTACTGTTACTGTCCTGTAGGCCCAGAGCACCATCGAGATGGCTTAGGTAGGCCTCATCAAATCTGTAGCCAAACACTGCCATATCCTCATGTTCCTGTATTGAATTTCTAATGCAGTTGTATGATAATCATCAATAATGGTCCTTCCAGACTGCTGAGCACCACTTGCAAGAAATCAGAAAATAAAATAACCCTGCTTTATTAGTCATTTACAATACAATAGTCAAACCCAATAAAATATAACTCATCCATCAGATGGCAAATAGTTCAAAGGATTAGCAATGCCAAAGGACTTGCAATAGTGAGGGGAAGCATTAGCACTCTCTAGAGAAAAAGAGAAAGGTCATGAGTTTTGCAAAATCACAACAAATTCTTAAACATTTAAGCTTATCAAGAGAGTGAGAGTGAATGAAAGTAGATCTTGGGACTTTGATGGAATCATAAACACAGATGGTGGTTTTAGTATTAAAATATTATAAATATGAAACTCAGTATTAGTATTATAATTCATGAGGCATCAATAATAACTGAAATTAAATTAAAATTCACTTTATTACTACTATATCAACTAATTATTTACTAAACAAAATAAAATACATGTCTATACAAAGAGTATGAAAATAGATATTATATGTTATATTTTAATGGTTTTGACTATTATTATTCTAATCATTATTATGTAATAATCACACCATCATTAAAAGTAGGAAATGTAAAACTATCTAGATAAATATATAAATAAACAAATTGTGGATAGTAACACTAAAAAAATACAAAAAAAGCAAATGATCTATTAACATACACAACTAAAAGAATGTCCCTAAATAATTATGATAAATGAAGAACATCTAAAAAAGTATAGAAGCACAAATATCACTAGTTGGATTGAAATGTACCTTATTTTCCAGCATATAAGACGACTTTTGAAGCAAAAAAAAGTCTACCAAAAATTGGGGGTCATCTTATACGCCAAGTATATCCCGAAAAATGTTTCAATATGCCACTAAACGAAAATTGTCTGAATATTGCCACAAAACGAATTTTCCAACTCAATCCTGTACCAATCACTTCAAGGCTGCTCAGACAGCCTCTCTAACTCAGCCAATCCAAGCAGGCTTTTATGCATGCAAATTAGACAATGTTCTGGACCCGAATCTACACTGTAAAAATCCTATTCAGATTGGCCAGAGTCAGAGAGGAAGTCTATTACAGTATAACCTTTGAACCTTTGTTTGTTGTGATTGGTTCACTGTGGTACATGAGCACAGGAACACACGCAGCACATGCAGCACAGGAACGAATACAGTGAATATAGGCCTAAACCTATGTTTTAACTGCAAAATTAGGGGGTCGTTGTATATGCCCAGTCGTCTTATACGCAAGCAAATACAGTAAGTAGAAATTAGCCAGAGGTATGAATACAAAGAGAAAACACTTTTCTGTGAGTGGAGAATATGTAAATAAATTTATGTCAATGATATTTTGTGGAATATAGAACAGCAAATTTGTTAGTTTTATATTTTAGCATGTCTTAATCATACTTCAATGAAGCTGTAAAAAATAAAATAAACATAGCATATAATAAGATACTGATAAGAAATGTATAAAAATTAAGAATATTAATATCTTAATGTTAGTACATTTATTCTAAAGAAATAAATAAGCTTCATGAATATACATATCATAATCATATTTAATATTAACTACTATACATTAAACAATAGTTGCTTAAGAATATTGGTATGCAATGTTTACCATTTATTTAGCAATGGGAACTCTATAGAAGTAAACATACTTAAAATTGACTATCTGATAATTGTTTAAACACCATCAGCAAGCTGTCTCATTTCTAAATCCTTGGAAGAAATAAACAACATCTGTCCCTCTACACTTTGAGCTTAAGGAACTTCTGTTTAAGAAATAACTGTGCATTAAACTGAAAATTACTTTCCCATATTTCAAAAATAAAAATTAATTAAATTTTTAAAAATTTAATTGTTGGAGTCATTCTTTAAGTTTTTTAATTAAATCATATCCATTTTTTCATTTAAAATGTTTTAATGGAAAATATAAAAATGCCAATTCTTTTTTATTCTCCACAGTAAAGTAACTGCTAGAAAAAAAGGGGAAAATACTTAAAACAATACCTTAGCTTTTCCTACTAAAAACATCTGTTTTCTGACCTTATTCACTAGCTAAATTCCAAAATATACTGAGTCATTTCAATTGCAGTCATTATTTTTGTGTTATCAGATTGAATCTTTTGTACACAGAACATGAGTTTTATCTATTTTAAACTATATGTTTGTATTACTTAAATTGTCACAGAAAAAACAAAATGGCTAAATTTGCATTATTAAAACTCTTTTTATAATTTTCATACTCCGATATACACTAGAACTAACTTAAGAAAAAACTCTTTAGAGAAATATTTAATTGTAGTAAGGAAATATATTCCTCATACAAATGGCTTAAAAGCATACCTTTAACATCCTTCTAGAAGAAATATATAAATATGTATAAATATATATCCATATATACTGCATCTGGACTGATTAGATCTCTTCGGAAATAATGGCTACTTAAACTTAATAACCTTAATTAGGCAAATATTTAAAATAAAAGAGATAAAAATATAACATCTTTGGAAACATATTTTCATTACAAAGTAAAATTTTCTTTCTGGCTATTAAACTCATTAAGCTGTTTCCCTGTCTTGATTTTAAATAGAAATGGTATGTCTTCAAGGAATATATTGGTCATGGGTTGAAAAAGAACTGTCAACTTGGCTTTTTACACATGATGAAATGGAATATTTCAAAGTCTTTAAATCATTTTCAAAATCAGAAGAACAGATGGTGCCTTAAAGCATCGCCCCAGTCTGCTGTTTGCCTGAGATTTAAACCATCACTTAAATGTGTGAGAAAACAAGTGCTTTATTTCTGCCTTCCTCTACTAGCGTAGTTGGCTTACTAGGCATTGAGAAAACACAACCATCAGAGCTTGAACAGAGAGGACAGGATTATGACTAAGACACCATATTTCAGCCAGTGTAGAGTTGTTTTCTTTTCCCCTCCAATTTATGCTTTCTCTCTTCATTCTAAAAATAGGACTACAGTGAAAAAAAGGCAAATTAAGTCTGGGGTATATATATAATTCATAAGACTACCTTTAATAGTCATGTGATCTTTTAAAACACTTCTTGTCAATCACTTGTTCCAAATGTATTTGCATACATTTCAAAAACTTTACCATGTTTTGTTAGATGAAACATATTAAAGTCTCTTTTAATTAAAGCAAGAGAAAAGTAAACTTTTTTTTTTAAATTCAGTAGGTGTTTTGGCAGCCTTTGTTGCTTATTTATCTAATGTTTTCTGAGGCAAAACAATCAATCTTAAAAGTTGGTGTGTGAAATCTATAGACTTGGCATGACTTGAGAGGACCTATACAATCTGTACTCTTGTTTCACTTTCTCTACAGATGACTTTCAGTTTCACTTTCAGATAGAAAATTTACTTCCCATTCCCCAAACATGTCAAAAATGTCTCCTCTGGGCCTGAGCAAATAAACTCACTCATTCTCTCAGTCTACCTCCTTCTACAAGATTAGCATTCCAGGTCCTATCAGATCTCATACATTACCTTAGAAAGTATGCTTCTGACAACTGTATACCTCAATGCAATTTTCCATGTCTACTGATTTGGGCCTATTCAGCCACTTTATAATACAACACAAGAATGTTTCATTTATACTTTCCAACTAGACTGTGTGCTCTATTGAAGAACCATGTGCATGAGCATTTGTCACCTATAGTAGCAGCGTGGGAGGATAAAAGAGGGGTATATGGGGTACATGCTGGGAACAGGGCTGGAGGGAGGACAATATTGGTGGTGGGAATGCCCCTGATTTAATATCACTATGTACCTAAAATATTACTGTGTAAGATTTGTAATCCACTTTGATTAAAATTTAAAAAATGAGTTTTGTGTGTCTTTCTCTTCCAAAATTTAGATATGAAAACTCAGTTGTGTGAAGAAAACTCAATGGGCAGTATTTTATTGGAAATTTCTGGGGTGTATGTGAATTCATTAGAGCAAAGCCCAATGTGGAACTCAGTTTCCTTACAAAAGGAAACAATCACTTTCTATTAGAGGAAGACTATTTGCAAGTCAGATGAAGTTCTCAACAGGAACCAAAGTGGCCAGAACCTTGCTTTTACACTTCTCAAACTTTACAACTAAAAGCAAAACAAACCAAAAACTAATGTTTAAAAAATTGTATGTCTTAAACATACTTGATATGGTATTTTGGTAAGAACAACAAAAAAAAATAAAGTCAAGCTAAAAGAACTGTTTGGTTTCAATTGCCAGTGATGAAAACTCAAAGAAAATACGTAAACAATATTTGATGTCTATGATTAAAATGTGATGACTAAATTCTCAGGGATCAAATTTCTCAGTGGCAAAGATTTCTCAATGGCAACGTGTTTATCTGGCAAATATGGTCATGGGGTCTGAGTCCCCATATTAAGTAAACACATCCTAACAGCAGTACCGTTTGGGTTTCCTGATGGCACAACAAAGCTACTTAAAAGTACTTGTGGATCATCATTTCACAATGACAATAAAAATAAAGGAACGGACATAAGTTAAAAAAAAAAAGGCCAAGGACGATTTACCTAAAAACTTATTTTCTGCACATATTTCAATTTATATCTAATAAGGAAGAGTTCATTACATTGTTTAGTTGATCTACCATGTTTCAGTTTTTTATTCGAAATATAAATTAATTTTTAAATAATTAATATTTAACTTAAAATAATCTATTTTAAAATTCTATTACATTTAAACAAGTGTGTTCAACAATAAAAATATGTAAAACATAACTATCTAAAACTAGAAGCTTAAGAAATACATTTCTGATTTAGTTTTGTTCTGTTTGGGGTGAGTGAGGTACAGGCTCATCTCTTCTCAAAATTTATTCCTGACTGTACATTCTGGAAAAATCTCCAAATGGACCTCAAGTGATCACATGTGATGTCAGGGATTGAATCTGAACATGCAAGGCCAAAACTTTACATTATTTATGTGCAGGAAATGTTTTTCTCTACAACTTTATCTACCTTACTGCACAAAGACATTATAGTTGTTTTTAGTTTTGTGTTTGTTGTTGTTGTTGTTTTCAGAAATCTGGAATCTTAATTACAGTGATGATTATTTTCCATGAAAAGCAATTATTACACTAACTCTATTTATTTCAATTCTCCTGTTTTAACTCAAGATATTTAATCTGTTGCCTGTTTTCTGGCTTGAGAGTAATATATTGGCCTATAATTCTGACCATTTTTGTAATTTGAAATACTACAATGCTGACCTGGCACTTTCCAAAATATATATAGAAGAAATCAGTGTAACCCAAGCTTTCAAAGTAAGTTATTAATAATTATCTTCCTCTAAATATTTTGGTAGATTAACGAGAGCAATGTGACAGGAAAACTGAATTTTATGTTAAATATAATAATTGGTAAAAAAAAATTTAGTAGCTTGTGTGATAGTACATTATCAGGACATTAACCTTGCACAAAGCTGACCCTAGTTTGATTCCTGGTATCCAATATAGTCCAAGAGCACCATCAGGAGTGATTCCTGAATTCAGAGACAAATGTTGCCCCTTGTCATCACCTGGTGTGAACTCAAAACTAACACCTGCATATATCTTTTTTCTGATTTGTCTGGTTATTTTACATGAAAATATTCCCTGACATTTAGGTTTTCTATAAAGTGCTCTCTAGAGAGAAACTAATAAAAATGGTTATTTTATATAATTTGATTGATACTATGAAAGACTTAGGATAGACCTAACACAGTTTCCAACAGAAAAAAGCAATACAATTAACTATTTTAACTTATCTTAATCAAATATAAAATATGGGTAAAAGAAACAAAGTAAAAATATAAATCACTTTTTTTATTCTTGTCAGACGTTTATCATTCTTGGTATCATAGTAATTTGTTTTCACTATTTCCTGAGAAGAGAATGAAAAAGCAAGACACAGCTCCTTGACCTGAGATATTTCTCACTTAAAAATAAATTGCAGGGCCAGAGTAATTATACAGAAAATAGGATATTTGTCTTGTATAACCTGAGTTTGAACCCAGGTACTTCACAAATGATATATATACATGCTACCTTGAACACATACCCAAAGTAATACTTGAGCTAACTCAGAGACAGGAATAAGTTTTGAGTACTGCTGGTGTTACCCAAAATACAAAGCAAACAAGTTGATAGTATCAACTGAGATTATTAGACAAAGTAAATCCACCAATAGAAAATCTGGGTTTTAATCTTTGAACTAAAACCCATTTTTAAAAATCATACTTATGTCATAACATTTGATGAGCTCTCTATTTTCTATAAATAAGGCAACTTGTTTCTATCTAATATTTAGAAATTTTAAAGTAGTAAATACACAAACACACACATATATGTATATATACATAGATATATAGATATATAATGGCAAGAGAACTTGTGCTATTTCTATTAATACTAAAATATTCAAAACTGTGTTCAAAAATTCCTCTCTACATCTAAGAAAATATATTGTTGGAAGTTTTTCTGTTTAGTGCAGTATTAAAGCACTATAAATTTTTCATCCTTCTAAGAATCCCATAGAACTTTACACAAATGTTTAATTATCTTTGTCTTAATTAATTACTTGTAAAAAAAGACAATTATTGCACCTCTTTAGGGGTTTGCTATTAAAATATTTGTGCTTATGAATACAAAGCTTTCAAAATAATGCTTCACATGTCAAATATTTACTAAGCGCACTCTCCTTCGTGTATTAATTGCATTTTACAGATGAGAAAACTAAAGTTGAAAAAAGTAAAACATTCTATAATACAGTTCAAAGTGGCAGAAGTAGGGACCCAAAGAGACAGCAAATGAGGGTAAGGCTATTAGTTCCTTACATGTAACTGCCTGTTCCATATCTCTGGAAACAAAATTTTCAAGAATCACCAGGAGGGCCGGGCCGGTGGCGCTGGAGGTAAGGTGCCTGCCTTGCCTGCGCTAGCCTAGGACGGACCGCGGTTCGATCCCCCCGGTGTCCCATATGGTCCCCCAAGAAGCCAGGAGCAACTTCTGAGCGCATAGCCAGGAGTAACCCCTGAGCATCACAGGGTGTGGCCCAAAAACCAAAAAAAAAAAAAAAGAATCACCAGGAGTCACTTTGAGCACAAAGTTAGGCATCATCCTTTGAGTTCTACTCTATGTGGACAAAAAATAAAAATAGTGAATGGGTAAATCAGAATCTACACATTATATATTTATATCCATACATGTATACATATATATTTATATCTATCTCCCTTTAAACTCCCTGGATTGAATATAGTGGAGAAAATTTTTTTTTTATTTTCCTTGATACAGAAGACTATCCTAGTAGATGATATATTTGACAGTATTTTTAATATAATTTTTATTTTGAACATAGTGGCTTACATATTGTTGACAATAATATTTTAGGTACATATTTACATAAAATCAGGGGGATTCCCATCACCGATTTGTCCTCCCTACACCTTTGTTTTCATCCTACTTCCCATATCCTCCTCCCTCACCCCCAGGGCTGCTAGAAAATGTGGTCCCCTCTGCACCTAGTTTATTACTTAGTAGTCTCTGCACCTGTTTGGTCTTGGTGCCTCCCTTATTTCCCCCCTCTAACTGGGAGGCAGGACTAGATAGTTCAAGTTATGTGGTTTTGTTTGAAGAAGAGAAAAGTAATAAACTGGGGTAAAAGTCTAGTACGCCGAAAATGGGCAGAATCCTTCTAGAGGCGCTCATCATCGGTTTGAGAGACGAAGGAGAAAAATAAGGAGAAACACCCAACAGTACAAAAAGAAGTGTCAAATATCCAGTGAGCACTCCAACAATAACAACGATAAGCACCACCAAAAATAGCCATGGTCTTGAGATAAAAAACATGGCAGGGCACATAAAGAAAGAAAAGAAAAGAAGGAAAAAACATAAATATAAATGAGGACAACAACTTCAATAACCACGCCAATACAAGGAAATCGACAAGAAATAGATAGGTAAATAAAAAATAAAAATAATAATAAATGAGTATATAAAAAATAATATATAAAAAACTAAAAAAAATGTTTTTGTGCTTTTTGCCCTTTTTTTCCCTCCTGCACTGGCACAGTAAATATTGGGGTCATTCGAAAGGAATTTTACTTGGGCCTAAGAAATGGGGGTTACTCTCCACCCTTGGAGTATATTGTCATGGGATTAACTATAGACTCCATTCAGGTTCATTTACTCTCCCCTTGGTGCTTTCGTGGTGATTTGGAGGACTTCTGCTCTTCCTAGGTGATAAAATCACTACCTCTGTATCTAGAGATCTCAGTATCTGCATAGGTCCAGGAGTGGGATTTATGATGAAGTCTTTCTTTGTTGTTCTAGAAGTTCTATTTCCTCAGTGTCATTTTAATCCTTCTTCTGTGGTTGGTGGTCTTGGTTTTTGCACTGATCCTAGGATGGAACCTAGGACAGCATCTTTCATTGTGTTTCCAGAAGCCCCATTCTGTTGCAATTGTCTCAGCCAGACCTTTGGAACTGGGGATCATGGTTGTTGTGCAGGTCGTAATTCAAACCTTAGACTAGGGCTTTTTTATTGGTCTCAAGATATATACAGTCCAGTCATGGTTCTAGTAGCCAGTCATCTGAAAATCGCGGTCTTGGCTTTTGGACTGACCAAAGGGTGACAAGTCTCTGATTTTGTCTTATCATTAGCTGGTGAGGTAGGATAACCTGCTCTTAGGTCAAGTTGTTCCCATTTTCCTCGTTGTCAGGATATCATATTAGAGGTGGCAATAGTCGGTGGCCCAGCAGTATTAAGGA
This sequence comes from Suncus etruscus, assembly GCF_024139225.1. Lineage (NCBI taxonomy): Eukaryota > Metazoa > Chordata > Mammalia > Eulipotyphla > Soricidae > Suncus > Suncus etruscus. Next base: position 38,655,420 of record NC_064863.1, on the reverse strand, counting down.
TGGCCCGGATGGGATTTGTTTCCCATAGCTGTTGTGAAGAACTTTGTCATTTCTACGTCTGGGATCCAGGGTTCAAGGCTGGACGGATGGTGCCTAATCACCTGGGGTCTAAGTTGGGTCCGCATGACATGTTTTCAAGGTGGGAAATATCCCTGTATTGTAAACAAGTATGAGTTCTTATCCCTAGTAGATAAGAGCTCATTTTTATATGTAGGATTTCCCCTTTTATTAGTGTGCCTTTGCAGGGAGAAATGGTGCTACATTATATTGTCCATGCATTTGGGGGTGGACATAGAAGAAAACAGAAACAGGTCACACACGCAAAAAATAAATAAAAATAGGAATAAAAATATATGTGCTCACCTATGTATATGTAGGAAAAACATTTAAAAAATGAATTAACAAAGTAATTAAAGGAACAAAGTGATGCAAGAGACTACTTTACTTTTGGGGAAAAGCAGGTAAGGAGGTGGTGTAATACAGGTTTTATACTTATGTTGGAAGTTTAGGTTTCCACATTGTCTTTTGGGATTTTCTTGTGGTGTGTGGGTTCCCAGCCACCTTTCCATCACAGCCCCTGACCTTCTTGAGATTGGTAAAAGATTTGTGTCAGGTCTTGAGAAGAGTTCTTGCTTTGGGGATACTTTTAGAGCTGAGTCTGGTTTCAAGTAACAGTCCACATTAGGGGGAGTTGGTAGGGAGGGCCGCGCAGCATGAGTCTGCAGGGGAGTTGGTTGCCTTTTCTTGCAGGGGACTGTGTGTGGGTTTGACTGGGTGTCCCTTCTCTTGGGTGCTGGGTACTGGTTTGTTGGGGTAGGAGGTCAGTCTTGATGCCTAATGGATTAAGAGTTGAGGGTGAAGAGTTTTAGTATGGTGGGAGGTCTAAATGGGATTGAGGGGTGAAGGGATAGTTGGATTTCCAAAGGGGGAAAAGGGGAAAGTATATGGAAAGGGTAGGAAGGAAGAAAAGAGAAAATACATTAGAAAGAAAGGGAGAAGAGGAAAGAAAAAAGCAAAAAAGAAGAAAAGTAAAGAAAATAAAAAATAAAGTAGTGAGAAGAGAGGAGAAAATAGCAAGGGAATGCTAGTTTGCTTGAATGTGTTAGATGAATAGGCCTGTAGTATAAGTCTGTATGTCACAGTTGCTGCTTTGGTGGTCTGACTGGTCACATGCTTCAAATCCTAAAAGAAGGTATAACCTAGAGATAAAGTGTATGTTAAAGAGTTTTTGCGAGACATTCTCATAGAGCAAGCTGCGTATGGTATCTCTTGTGACTGAGCCCCGAGATGCCATCTTAGTTTGTCCACCCTTTGTATCCAAGAACTCCTGTGAATAGAAAAGCTGAGAGGTTATTTTAAATATAGTAAGATTAAGGCATTAAAACATAGTGTTATGAGATGTTTCCATTGGAGTCAGTGATTTTCCGTGGTATGCTTTACCTGTGATCCTGTCTAAGTTTCCTAAGGGATTATTATGGGCCTTTGTAGTAGAAGGCTGATTACATACCTGTTCTCTCAATGCTGCTGTTTCTGCCTTTGGTGGTTTCTTTGTGGTATAATGTATAGTCAAGAGTTTGTGTTGCTCCTTTATCATGTATTTTGGACACTGCTCCTGAGTATATGTTGACTATTACTGTGTTTGGAGTTTCTACCCTGTTAAACCCTGTTACTTGGTTCTTGAGTATTAGTTGTCTATAAGGTATATGTTCTAGGTGCTTCAGAGTAGTGCTATCATTCTGTGTTTATCTTCATCTTCTGACTTACTTCGTTTAACATAATATGTTCTAGGTCCATCCACGTTGCTGAAAAGTCTGTGATTGTATCATTTCTGACTGCCATGTACTATTCCATTGTGCATAGATACCACATCTTAATGATCCATTCATCTGTTGTTGGACATCGAGGTTGATTCCAGGACTTGTCTATTATACTGAGTGCTGCGATAAATAGTGGGGTGCACACATACTTTGGAATGAATGTCCTTCCAATTTGGGGGTAGATACCTAGGAGAGCAATTGCTGGGTCAAATGGCAGCTCAATTTTGAGTTCTTTGCGCACTCTCCAGATTGTTATCCATAGTTGTTGGACTAGGGGGCATTCCCACCAGCAGTGGATGAGAGTGCCTTTCATACCGCATCCCTGCCAACACAGATTGTTCCCATTATTTTTTATGTGAGCCATCCTCACTGGTGTAAGGTGGTACCTCATTGTTGTCTTGATTTGGATCTCCCTGATGATGAGTGAAGGTGAGCATGTTTTCATGTGTTTGTTGGCCATCCTTCTGTCTTCCTCAGAGAAGTATCTATTCATTTCATCTCCCCATTTTTATGGCTTTATTTGGTTTTGGGGGGCTCAGCTTTCTGAGTGCTTTGTATGTTCTAGATATCAGCCCTTTATCTGATATGTCGAGTGAAAAGATTTTCTTTCATTTTGTTAACTGTCTTTTTGTGTTAAGTAAGGTTTCTTTTGCCATGCAGAAGCTTTTTAATTTGATGTAGTCCCATTTGTTTATGGTGCTAAAGTTCTTGCCATTGGTGCTCCATCCTCGAAGGCCTTTTTGATATATAGATCTTCGAGTGTTCTGCCTATTTTATTTTTAATAAACTTTATAGATTCGGGTCTGATTTCAAGGTCTTTGGTCCATTTTGAGTTGAATTTTGTATAAGGAGTGTGGTATGGGTCAATTTACACTTTAGTATATGTGGTTTTCCAGTTGTACCAACACCATTTGTTGAATAGACTTTCTTTGTTCCATTTCAAGTTCTTGCCTCTTTTATCAAATATTAGTTGGCTGTATATCTGGGGGTTTATGTCTGGGAATTCTTTCTGAACCACTGGTCTGAGGTCCTGTCTCTCTTCCAGTACCATGCTGTTTTGATCATTATGGCTTTATAGTATAGTTTCAAGTTAGATAAGAAGATGTCATCCAGCTTTTTGTTTTTCAGTATGTGTTTGGCTATCCTGGGTCTTTTGTGGTTCTATATGAAAATTGTGATTGATTGTTTTAATTCTTTAAAAAATGATGTCTGAATTTGGATTGGGATTGCATTAAATCTATACAGTGGTTTGGGTAGAATAGTCATTTTGTCTATGTTAATTCTACCTATCCATGAGCATGGGATGTTCTTCCATTTCTTTAGATCCTCTTCAATTTCTTTCTGGAGTGTTTTAAAGTTTTCCTGGGATAGGTCTTTCACTTCCCTTGTAAGGTTGATACCTAGGTACCTGATATTTTTTGATACTATTTTAAATGGAATTGTATTTTTAATCTCTCTCCTCGACTTCATTGTTTGTATATAGAAACGCTACTGTCTTTTGTGTATTGACTTTGTATTCAACCACTTTGCTGTATTGGTTAATTTTTTCTAGGAGTTTTGCTATAGACCCTTTAGGGTTTTCAATGTATATCATCATATTGTCTGCAAATAAAGATAGTTTGAGTTCCTCTTTTCCAATTTGGATTCCTTTGATTCCCTCCTCTTGTTGGATTGCTATTGCTAGGACTTCTAAGCTTATATTGAATAAGAGTGGAGAGAATGGACAGCCTTGCCTAGTTCCTCACCTTAGTGGGAAAGTTTCTTGCCATTAAGTATAATGTTGGCTGTAGGCTTTTCATAGATAGCTGTAACTATCTTGAGGAAGGTTCCTTCTAGCCCTATTTTGTTGAGTGTCTTTATATTTGACAGTGTTAACAACCCATAGATTATATAAGATGTTGAACAATCATTTATTTAGCAAATATAAAAGCTAGAGGATTTCACTTATTATAAGTAGAGAAACCAAAATTTTGAACCGGGAATAGTGCCATAAACCAGAAGTGAATAATAAATCCACAATATTGAAATTCCCAGTAAGCCCTAAACACATTTGTCTGTAAAACTTTAATGAATTCAGTTGCATAACTTCTGTATAATAGAGGTACAAATTATGCTGCTTTCTCTAAAAACATTAGTGTAACTTATAGTTAGAAGGAATTCCTGTACTTAGACTGATATAAAATTCAGTAAATACAGAAACTTTGGGAAAATAAAACAAATACTCATAAAGAATTTCAATTTGGGGGGCTGGAGCTGTGGTACAGAGCAGTAAGGTGTCTGTCTGCCTTGCCTGCACTAGCCTAGGACTATCCCCTGGCATCCCATATGATCCCCCAAACCAGGAGCGATTTCTGAGCGCATAGCCAGGAGTAACTCCTGAGCATCACTGGGTGTGTCTAAAAAAACAACAACAAAAAGGAATTCCAATTCCAATTTCGTTTAATTTTGTTTGGGGCCTGAGAATGCTTAAGAGTTAGTCATCAAATCTGCACACAGGATTGCTTCCTACTGAGCTTGAGGAACCTTTCACCATGTTGGAGCTCAAAAACAGGTCAATTGTTCACAAGGACTGAGTGTGGCCTACCTGCTGTGCTATCTCTGCAGCATATTATGTGAATGATAATGTGAATACTTTCATCTTTGTATACCTAAATGAGAAAATGAATGAAAATAAAATGATTTATCAGAGAAAATTCTGCTGCACAAACTATTAAATTTCCCACATACATAGAAATTCAACTTAAAATTTAGAATATAATAACATTAATTTTGGACTATATTAAAATGTTCATTTTAATACTTATATTTAGTTCATAATATTTTTACATTTTAAATAAGTTATGAAGATTCTTAGTACTAACTTTAAATTGAGTGTATCCTTTAGTCAATAATAAAAAACATGGTTTATGTAGAAAGTAAAAGAGCGAAAAACCGGCAAGACTCTGCAAAAGCCGGCTCCCTGTGTGTGACACCAGGCGGGGAAAATCCACGAAAGTACACTGGCCCAATGGGGCCCAACTGTGAAAAACTGTGAGTTTGACCTGTATATGTCTGTCTACTGTCCTCTTGCGTGAAACTCTTGCGAGTGGAGCAAAAAGAGGCTCCAGCGGAGCACAGCCGCGTAGCAAAGCTGAGCGGCCGTGCACTCTTTCTAAGGAAAGAACACCATTGCAACAAGAAGAAAAAATTACACTAAGAACGGTGCTATATCACAGAAGCAAATATTTCTCTCCGGACTGTCTTCTCTGTTGCATGCTCGGGCCTAGGATTTGACCCAGTGTGAGGCTTCATCCACCGAGGACTCCCCTCCCTTAGAGGCAAGTCAGCCCATCCAGAAAGGGAGGAGCCAGAGGAGTGTGCTGCCTGCATCATATAGACAATGAATACCACCACAACACGTAGAAAAACCACAATACAAGTGTGACAATGGGGAAACAACGCAGGCCAGCATCAGACATAGAGAATAAAGATGTCAATTCTGAAGACCAGATAATGACCAACCAATTAATCAAACTCTCAGATAAGGACTTTAGACTAGCAATATAGAAGATGCTCAAAGATCTCCAAGAAACCATGGATCGAGTTGAACAGAACACTAAGAAGAACCAAGAAAATATGAAGACAGAAATCACAAAACTCCAAACTGAAATAACATGTCAAATAACAGGCCTGAAAAACTCAGGAAAAGAAGTGAATGACAAAATGGATAAGCTCTAGGACAGGGTATCAGAAGCTGAGAATAGACTTGGTGCTGGGGAAGATGAGATACATAAAAATTCCATACAGCAGGAGAGATTGGACAAAAAACTTAAAGCAAATGAGCAGACAATGGAAAAATTAGTCAAAGAATGGGAACAGATGAAAATAGAAGTCTATGATAAGATCAACAGAAACAACTTAAAAATCATTGGAGTCCCAGAGACCAAGGAAGAAAATCTCCAGGAAGAATCAAGGGTCAAGAACATCATTAAAGAGAAACTTCCAGAGCTAAAATATATAGGTGATCAAATCCTGCATGCCCGAAGAATACCAACCAAAAGAGACCCCAGAAAAACCACCCCAAGACACATCCTAGTCACAATGACAAATCCCACAGATAGAGACAGAATTCTGAAAACAGCAAGATCAAAAGGGGAAATCACGTTCAAGCAAGCTTCCCTGAGATTTACAGCAGACCTGTCACCAGAAACACTCAATGCCAGAAAGCAGTGGTGGGATATTGTGACAAGACTGAATGAAATGAATGCTTCACCCAGAATACTATACCCAGCAAAACTCACTTTCCGGTTTGACGGAAGAATACATTGTTTCACAGACAAAAAACAGCTCAGAAACTTCACAGACACAAAACCAGTCTTAAGAGAAAAACTGCAAGACCTAATCTAAGACAAGACTACCCAAAAGACACACCAAATTTCAAAATAAAGATGGCGTTAAATCCAAGGAAATTCTTTCTCTCAACGTCAATGGACTAAATGCACCAGTTAAGAAACACAGAGTGTCAATATGGATCAAAAAACTCAATCCAACCTTCTGATGCCTACAAGAAACGCACCTGAATATTCAGAACAAACATAGACTCAAAATAAAAGGCTGGAGAAAAATTATCCAAGCAAACAACACCCATAAAAAAGCTGGAGTGGCCATACTAATATCAGATAATGCAAACTTTATACTCAGGAAGGTTGTAAGGGACAAAGATGGACATTTTATATTAATCAAGGGGTACGTAGAGCAGGAAGAATTCACTCTCCTAAACATATATGCACCGAATGAGGGGCCAACAAAATATTTAATACAACTGTTGACAAATCTGAAAAATAATATCAACAACAACACAATAATTGTGGGGGATCTTAACACGGCTTTGTCAACACTGGATAGGTCAACCAGACTGAAACCCAACAAGAATATACTAGACCTGAGGAGAGAAATGGAAGAAAGAGGCCTAGTGGATATATATAGGACACTCCATCCCCAGAAACCTGGATACACATTCTTCTCCAATGTACATGGGACATTCTCCAGGATAGACTACATGCTGGCACATAAAACATACCTCCATAAGATCAAGAGGATAGAAATTTTGCAGACTACCTTCGCTGACCACAAGGCTCTGAAATTATTTGTGAACTCCAAAGGGACTCAGAAGAAACACTTTAACACCTGGAAGTTAAACAGCCTCATGTTCAATAACAAGTGGGTCCGAGATGAAATCCAGGAGGAAATAAAAAGGTTCCTGTAAACAAATGACAATAAAGACACAAACTCTCATAACTTATGGGACACAGCAAAAGCAGTACTGAGAGGAAAATATATAGCTCTGCAAGCACATATCAGGAAGGAAGAAGGAGCTTACCTGAGTAGCTTAATGACACAGCTAATAGAACTAGAAAATGCTCAACAAAAGGACCCAAGAATAGGAAGACAGAAGGAAATAACAAAGCTGAGAGCAGAAATCAACGAAGTGGAAACCCAAAAAACAATCCGAAAGATCAACGAAAGCAGAAGTTGGTTCTTTGAAAAAATAAACAAGATTGATAGACCACTGGCAAACCTAACAAAAAAGGAGAGAGAGAGAAACTTGATAACTCGTATCAGGAATGAAAAAGGAGAGATCACTACTGATATTATATGACAGAGATTCAAAGGGTAATCAGAAACTACTTTGAAAAACTCTACACCAATAAAAAAGAGAACCTGGAAGAAATGGATAAATTCTTGGACTCTTATAAATTTCCACGGTTGAAGGAAGAGGATGTAGCATATCTGAACACCCCCATCACCATTGATGAAATTAAAACAGTAATCTAATGTCTGCCGAAAAACAAAAGCCCAGGTCCAGATGGATTCACTAATGAATTCTATCAAACTTTCCAAGAGGAACTACTGCCAATCTTGGCAAGTCTCTTTCATGAAATTGAACAAGCAGAAACACTTCCAAATAGCTTTATGAAGCCAACATCACCTTGATACCTAAACCAGACAGAGATGCTACAAAAAAAGAAAATTACAGACCAATATCGCTGATGAATGCAGATGCAAAGATCCTCAACAAAATACTGGCAAATAGGATACAATGCCTCGTTAAGAAGATCATCCACTAAGATCAAGTAGGTTTCATCCCAGGAAAGCAAGGCTGGTTTAACATCCGTAAATCTATCAACATAATACACAACATCAGTAACAAGAAAAATAAAAACCACATGATCATATCAATAGATGCAGAGAAAGCATTTGATAAGGTCCAACACCCATTCTTCATCAAAACTCTCAGCAAGATGGGAATGGAGGGAACCTTTCTCAATATAGTGAAGGCCATTTACCACAAGCCAGTGGCAAATATTATCCTCAATGGAGAAAAACTAAAATCCTTCCCTCTAAATTCTGGCACTAGACAAGGCTGTCCTCTCTCACCACTCCTATTCAACATAGCACTGGAAGTACTTGCTATAGCGATTAGGCAAGAAAAAGATATCAAGGGAATCCAGATAGGAAAGGAAGAAGTCAAGCTCTCACTGTTTGCAGATGACATGATACTCTACTTAGAAAATCCTAAAGACTCTACCAAAAAGCTTCTAGAAACAATAGACTCATATAGCAAGGTGGCAGGCTACAAAATTAACACACAAAAATCAATGGCCTTTCTATACACCAACAGTAATAAGGAAGAAATGGACATTAAGAAAACAACCCCATTCACAATAGTGCCACACAAACTCAAATATCTTGGAATCAACTTGACTAAAAATGTGAAGGACCTATACAAAGAAAACTATAAAACTCTGCTCCAAGAAATAAGAGAGGACACACGGAAATGGAAACACATACCCTGCTCATGGATTAGCAGGATTAACATAATCAAAATGGCAATACTTCCCAAGGCATTATACAGATTTAATGCCATCCCTCTAAAGATACCCATGACATTCTTCAAAGAAGTGGATCAGACACTTTTGAAATTCATTTGGAACAATAAACACCCTCTCAAATAGCTAAAGCAATCATTAGGAAAAAGAATATGGGAGGAATTACTTTCCCCAACATTTAAACTGTACTACAAAGCAATAGTTATCAAAACAGCATGGTATTGGAATAAGCGACAGGTCCTCAGATCAGTGGAATAGGCTTGAATACTCAGAAAATTTTCCCCAGACATACAATCACCCTAATTTTTGATAAAGGGAGCAGGAAATCCCTAAATGGAGCCAGGGAAAAGCCTCTTCAACAATGTGTGGTGTTGGCACAATGCTGGATAGCCACTTGCAAAAATTGAAACTTAGGTCCCCCAGCTAACATCATGTTACGAAGGTAAAATCCACAATGATTAAAAGACCTTGATATCAGCCCACAAAACCATAAGATATAATGAACAGCACATAGGCAAAACACTCCAGGACATTACAGGCATCTTCAAAGGAGGAATATGGCACTCTCCAACCAAGTGAAAGCAGAGATTAACAGATGGGAATATATTAAACTGAGAAGCTTCTGCACCTCAAACAGGAAATAGTGCCCCAGGATACAAGAGCCCCCCCACTGAGTGGGAGGAAAACTATTCACCAATACCCATCAGATAAGGGGCTAATCTCCAAAATATACAAGGCACTGACAGAACTTTACATGAAACAAACATCGAACCCCATCAAAATGAGTAATGTGAGAAAGAAATGAACAGACAATTTGACAAAGAAGAAAATACACATGGCCAAAAGACACATGGAAAAATGTTCCACATCACTAATCATCAGGGAATGCAAATCAAAAGAACGATGAGATACCACCACTCACACCCCAGAGAATGGCACACATCACAAAGAGAATGGAGGAATAAACAGTGTTGGCTGGGATATGGAGAAGAAAGGAATTCTTATCCACTGCTGGTGGGAATGCCGTCTATTCAACCTTTATGGAAAGCGATATGGAGGATTCCTCCAAAAACTGGAAATCAAGCTCCCAATACGATTCCAGCCTATACCACTCCTAGGAATATACCACTAGGAACACACAAAAATACAATACAAAAACCCCTTCCTTACACCTATATTCATTGCAGCAACTATTTACCATAGCAAGACTCTGGAAACAACCAAGATGCCCTTCAACTCGACGAATGGCTAAAAGAAACCGTGGTGCATATACACAATGGAATATTATGCAAGCTGGTCAGGAGAAATGAAGTACATGAAAATTTTTCTTTACATGGATTGTACACGGAATCTATTATGCTGAGTGAAATAAGTCAGAGAGAGAGAGAGAAAAACGCAGAATGGTCTCACTCATCTATGAGTTTTAAGAAAAAATGAAAGACAACCCTTGTAATAATAATTTTCAGACACAAAAGAGAAAAGAGCTGGAAGTTCCAGCTCACCTCAGGAAGCTCACCACAAATAGTGATAAGTTTAGTTAGGGTAATAACTACATTTTGAACTGTTCTAATAACGAGAATGTATGAGGAAAATGGAGATACAGTCTAGAATACAGGTGGGGGTCGGGTGGGGAGAAGTGATACTTGGGACATTGGTGATGGGAATGTTGCACTGGTGATGGGTGGTGTTCTTTACATGACTGAAACCCAAACACAATCATGTATGTAATTAAGGTGTTTAAATAAATTTAAAAAAATATATAAAAAGAAAAAAAAAAGAAAGTAAAAGAGCATCAAATATAATTCAGAGTTAAAATAGTACATGGTATTTAGAAAAAAGACTAATAATATATTAAAGTTAGCTTGGGATATAAATGTTTGTTCTGTTCCTGCCTATTAGTCAGGAATTTAGGAACATTGCTTATTATTATTCAGAAGACAAATAAGAATCATAATAAAATCCATGAGTATAGATATATTACAATTAAATAGTCATATTTATAAAATATTTAGAATGCCATTAATTAATATTACTTCATAAGCAATACGGTGATAGGTAGTAATACCCATAGCCTAAATTTAATGAACAGTTACATGTGTTTATGCATTAAATATTTTTAAAAGACCCATGAACAATGATCAGGAAGTTGTTGATGATGATACATGTCTTGACCTAACTAATATCCTACATTTATGATCAGAAGAACAGATACTTATTCAAATGGAAATTACATAGAGCTCATGCATTGCAGATCATGGCCATGAGCTGTGTATGCAGTTTCGGGTTTATTTTTCATAATGGACTTCTACTCATTTAGGATACCAGGAACTCATTTTAAAAGTATAAACCTATAGAATTACATTGATAACATTAAATAGGATATATTTCTAAATATAATTGTGTAGAGCACACTTCATTTATCATGATTGTTATCATAGAAAAAACAAAGCAAAAGAATCGCTTTTTGAAAAAATAAGGTCATAAATATCTATAAGCACAGGAGAAATATTAGAATCACAGATTATCAATGAGCATACTCAAAGTCACAGAAAAATAATTGGATAGATAAATAGGGGTTAGATAGAGACAATTTATAAACCTACAGATATAACTACGTTATGTATATAAAAAAAAGAAGAGGGTAGACTATATATATAGACTACATGTGGCTCAAAATAAATATATAAATACGTATATATATATGTTCTGCTCTCTCGATGTGTGTGTGTGTGTGAGTGTGTGTGTGTGTGTGTGTGTGTGTGTTCTCAAAGACTATTCCTGGTCTTTTTCTGGGAAGGTTAGTCCCTCCCAGCTCAGGAAACCAAGAGATGCTTATAATTGAATACAGGTGTTCAATAAGCAAAATGTGCTTTGTATGCACTCAACATATAGAGTTCTCTATTTAATCAAGTCTCTATTCTTAAATATAGAGATAGATAGATGTACATATGCATACAATAGGCTAAAAAATCATCATAATATTAATATTATTGAATATTTGTTACTTTTTTCCCCTGAATTCCTATCTGAAAATTGTCCATAATTTCTTATAACTAATATGCATTTGAAAAACATTACTAAATTATTTGATTCAAGAGACATTATAGTGCTAAATTAGATTAGAATAAAAATAACAATTTAAACTTGATGAAATTTCAAGATCGTTTTCATTCCATTTTATTCCTAACAATTACACTTATAAAAATGTTTGTGGTAATTTTAATTGTTTATAGCTTTACAATCAGATATCAAACCTCAACTCCCCATTTGAAACTATTAAAACTGGAGTAATAACAATAATGTGCATTGGGCTTAATCATCAGTGATTTGTTAGTAGGCTCCAACAATAAAATTACTGAAAATGAAGCTAATATAGTTTGCTCCTATCATGCTCTAGATGCAGTTGAATGAGCTTTGAAGGCAGATAGTGTATAGAAATCTTGGTAAAAGTAATACATAAGAGCTGGAGAGATAGCAAGTGGATAGAGCATGTGCCTTGTGCCTAGCCCAGGTAGGTATATCCCACATGTTCCCTTGAGCCTGCCAGGAGTTAGTTCTGAGCACAGAGCCAGGAGTAACCCCTGAGCACAGTCAGGTGGTACCCCCCCCAAAAAAAGTATATAAGTCTAGTTCTGATTCTACAATTTAGATACTTGACTTTCAGAGAAACAAATAAAATGATGTACATGAATAATTCAAATTGATTTCAAATATCAAGGTTTTTTTGTATTCATGACATCTTGTGCACTGAACTAGTAGCTTATTCCTCAAAAAGAAACAAATGCAACTCATGCTGTGATAGAGTTATCAACTTTTTAAGCTAAACATTCTGGTATTTAATGAACATCAGGACATGAAAAGAGAATATTATGAGAAGAAACTTGGTGCTCTTGTGTAAGTTCCTAATTTAAAATGATAGAAAGATGATGAATAAGAAGAGTAGAAGAAGAAGAAGAAGAAGAAGAAGAAGAGAAGAAGAAGAAAAGAAGTAGAAGAGAAGTAGAAGAGAAGATGAAGAAGAAGATGATGATGAAGAAGAAGAAGAAGAAGAGAAGAAGAAGAGGAAGAAGAAGGAAAAGGAGAAGAAGAAAGAAATGCAACAGAAGAAAATAGGTAGTGTTGAGAAAGATGTGAGAGCAAAAATGAAATAAAAAAAAAACTAAATAACCAGGATGTGACTAAATCCAATGATTTCTACTGAGTATAATTCTTTGGCTTTCCTGAAATGTGTTCCATATTTCCAATTATGCAAGTCTTTCAAAAGAAGTATTATGATGCTATATACTCAACATGTTTTTCAATCACTACAAGCAATGAATACTATTCTATTAGGGGTGACAACTGGTGGTGATTCTGGGTATGTACGTCACAGTGCCTAAAAGAAATAAAAGAAAATGTTTGGTACAGATGCAGACTCATAAGCAGTAGGGAAGCTAGAGTTATCAGTAGTGGGAAGTATACACTGGCTGCTTAAATATTGCTAGACTGAAACTCAATCAAAACCAACTTTGTAATTCCATCTCATGGTGATTCATATTTTCTTTTGGTTTTTGGGTAACATCCAGGGGCTCTCAGGGAATACTCCTAGCTCTGTGCTCAGAAGTCACTCATGGCAGGCATGAGGGACCATATGGGATGCCAAGATTTGAACCACCATTTGTCCTAGTTTCCCTACCACTGTGCTATCTCTCCAGCTCTGACTCATAATTTTTAATAAATGTTATTCTTGGTGATGCTCAGGAGAACATATGATATGCCAAGGATCCAACAAATGCTTTACCTCTGTACTATTGCCCCAATCCCAAAATATTCTATTCTAAAGTATGACCTTAGTGACTCAGGTGAATTTTTATGCTTCTGTGTTCTGTTATTAAGAATAGCTGTTTAACCTAAACTCTCAATCCAAATGCCTCAGAAATATTCTAATTATAATAAGCTCTGAAAATAGTTAAAAATTATAACAGGTCATGTCACCAATTTCCAAGCAAAACATCATTTGACATCGTCCTGCTCAAAAGAGACTTCCTTTAACACTGAGAAGACTTAACAACAACCTGCTTACAGGAAAGGGCTACCTGCATTGCGCTTTCATGGTGAGGTGAAATGAGAAGACACTCCACATCATGACTTCAATGTATGACATGCAGATTTCAGAATCTTTAATACAGAAACATGATACCAACAACAGAGACTGTGTGAAAAGTGTGTTGGCACTACAGACAATGTCTTGGATCGGACAATAACTTGCCTGAAGCCTAGAGCTGGTCTTGTGCCAGGAAACTTCGGGGGTAGGATCTCTTTGTATTTAGGCCAAGGTTATTCTTTTCCATGCCTCTCATATTTTGGTGGGCCTATGCAAACAACAATTGCCACTCTAACAACGTTTTTACTGTGCTCCTTTGACTCTAATCCTTAAAAACGCACCCACTTAAAATTTGAGGTTAACTTAAGCTAATATTCATGTACATAGAAATGTAAAATATACTATGCCTCTAATGTTAAAGGAGTTACATAAGTTTGATGGCTTTAGATTGCCTTGTGTGCTGTTAAGAAATATTATAATGTGCTACAATCTGGGGACTCGAGGGACAAAATAATCGCACATGGATTCTGTTTTATTTTATCTTAACGTTCTTTGGCTGAAAATTCAAAGTTAAGATATCAGCAAGGGGACTTCTTCTGAGAATTATGTTATGGGTGATTGTCCTTCCACTGTAACTTTACCTTGTCCTCTTTTTTTGCATCTTTTGTTCTCATAATTCAAAATAAAAAAAATTAAAAAAAAAACATCATTTGAATCCTGCAAGCAAATTCTATTTTCAAGAATAAACTTAGTAAGAAAAAAAAGAGTTGCCATTTTCAAACCAGGCCAACTCCAGAGACTTAGACTTTTATCAAACAAAATATAAAACAAGCAGTGAAAGATTATGGCTACAACTACCCATATAGCATAAAGTTGGCCATTTTAGGGGGAAAGGGTGGGCCAACCCCTCACCCTGTGGAAGCTATACTACTGTCTACATCACCCAGAATCACCATTTACCCAATGGCCTCATCACTGGCCATATTCAATTCTCTGCAGGGATGCCAGTGAAACCAAACTTTCGGCAATCCATGAGCTGGGCTGATATCACCAACACTCCTTTTAGATTGAGTGCAGGCAACCTCCACCGATTCTCCCTCCTGAGAAAATCTGGCAGCTGTAACATGCCCAAAACACACTGTCACCATGTTCTAACCAGGCCTCCTTCCAGGACACCCTGCAGCTGAGTATTTGCCTTTAAAATTAATAGTTTCTTAACTTTGAATTTCTCGAAACTTCATCTGTTTTATGCTATCATCCATAAAGTAACACCCCAATATAACAGACTATATTTATAAAAATAAGAGCTTACTAAATAAACTTTCTGCCATTGATTAATCACTTCACTGGTGATATAATACTTTTCACAAATGAACTTGCTATTGTATTTTCCTTTACTTTCTTTTCTTTTCCATTTTTTTGAATTTTTCAATAACTTTGCTTTCATGTATCTGCAAACAATGTATTATGACTAAGTGTGTCAAATATTTGATGAATTTTCTTTAAATAAATAAAATAATAAAGAAGAATAAATTTAGTAAGAAAAATAAAATTCAAGAGAAACTATGACCTTAGACATAATATTCAAGTGTTTTGTTTCTGATTATATATTATAAAGGATATCCACAATAGAATAATCTTGGTTATTTGTCAATATATTTCATCCATATGTTTTGTTTTATTGCCACCCAGGTTTATAATATTTTTATCTTGTGCTTTTATGAGAAGAAAAGCAGCTCAATCTCATGTGATAGGGCCGCATGTTCCTTGATATATATAAAACCTACAAAGGAAACTTATGTAATAACTAAAGATCCCGAAAAGAGCAGAAATTCTAAAAGTAATTTGAGGAAAACTATAAACAACATAAGCAAAGTATCTTAAGATTTGGTATCAAAGATACAGTATACAGGGGTTAAGGGTTTAGCCTTGCATGTTGATGTCATTGCTTAGTCCTCCAAGCACTATCAGGAATATCTCTAGAGCACTGCCAGATGTGGCCCCATCACACTAAAGCCTACAGTCCCCCAAATAATTTAAGGTCTAATTTTCTAATATGGGAAATAGTGGGAAAATAAATATGCATTCATCACTGTTGTGCACAAGTTTTCATGTACAGTAACACAAAATACCTCTGTTAGATAGTACATTTGAGAAGTCCAGGGCAACTTTTAGAAAATAAGAGAGCATATTGACTTACTTTTATTCTCTCAGATGACCATTAAAATTATAGTTCTCTCTAGGATAAAATAATGTGTATGCCATATATATACAGTAAATATTTTGTGTACCATATACAATTTATATCAGTACATACTCATATAATTTTACCCATAGCACATAATATGCAAAACTGCCTATCTAGAGTTGTAACCACTCCCACAAATGCAGTCCATGTTCCAATCAGACCAGTTCCATAAACTCATTTCTCTAACAAGATTTAAAATGAGCAATGAAAGATTATGGATACACTGGCCCATGCAACAGAAAGCTGACAATCTCGAGGAGAGGGTGAGCCATCTTGCTGCCTTCACTACCCAGACTCACCATATCCCCAATCATCTGCCTCATCACTGACCTGTTATGAATCCCTGTGGAGATGCTTATGTGACCACACTTCAGGTACAGGAGTTATTGGCCTGATACACTAGCGCTTTCTGAGGAGTGGATGTGGTCACCCTCCCCTGTATCTTCCTTCTTCCAGGAAAACCTCGAAGCTATGACCACTCCCACAAATGCAGTCACCATGTTTGAACTGGACCAGCTCTATAGACTCAATCTTTTCTCAAATGCGATGTAAAATGAATCATGAAAGTTGATGGCTACACCAGCCCAACCAGCAAAAACTGGCTATATCAGCAGAAGAGGGTGGGCCAAGTCCCCCACTCTGCCAAAACAACACTACTGCCTCTGTCAGCCAGAACCATCATTTCCCCCATGGCTCTGCCTCATCATTGACCCTCTATGCTTCCCTACAGGTTCATCAATCCGACCAAACCTCAGTTGATTAACTGAAGACTCTTCTGCAATCAATTTCCTGGGGACGTCTGCTGATGATTTCTTCTCTGTATTTTGTGTATTTTTGGTCTAATATCAAAGTCTTTGATACAATTTTAGCTTACTTTAAGGAATGAGGTGAGATTTCGTTTTTATTTCATTTTTTTCACATGTAGCTATCCAATTTTCTCTACACCACTTACTGTAGAAATTTTCTTTTTATTTCATTCATATACTTAGCTTCTTTATCATTGATTTATTCTCCATAATCAGTATTCTCAATTTTGTACTGTTGGTCTATTTATATTACAGTATCATAATTTTGTATAATTTTGGCTTTATAGTATAATTCAAATTTGGGAAATGCAATGTTTTCCATCATTTTTCTCCTTAGGATTCATTACTTTGTGTAGGTGCCATTTTGACAATGTTGATTTTCTCTATCCATGTAGTGAGAAAGCAACTCTCATCTACTGTTGATTTGAAAGTTGTCTGGTGAGAGAGAGACGCAGAATAGTCTCACTCTTTTATGCGTTTTAAGAAAAATAAAAGGCATTTTTTGCAACAATCCTCAGAGATAATGAGAGGAGGGCTGGAACTTCCAGCTCACTTCATGAAGCTCACCACAAAGAGTGGTGAGTGCAGTTATAGAAATAACTACACAGAGAACTACCACAATCATGTGAATGAATGAGGGAACTGGAAAGCCTGTCTGGAGTACAGGTGGGGGTGGGGTGGGATGAAGGGAGATTTGGGACTTGGTGGTGGGAATGTTGCACTGGTGAAGGGGGTGTTCTTTACATGACTGAAACCTAATCACAATCATATATGTAACCAAGATGTTTAAATAAAGGAAAAAAATTAAAAAATAAATAAATAAATTACCAAAAAAGTAGTTGTCTGGTTCAACCTCTATTAACTCAATATGAAGATAACTCATAAAAATGCATGTATACATACACATGCTTGAATCTCTTATAGATACATATACATCCACAAATGAGAGGAATGCTTTTCTGAGGAGAAATCAGTTAACTACTGGAAACATTTCCAACAGTAGTGTTGCCAAAAAAACAATACTGTGAGGACTTTGTTTGACTCACAAAGATGTACTTTATGGGGAGAAAAAAAAACTAAAAAAAAATCTATAGATAGGCATGCTGCACTTGTGTAATTATTTGAAAATATCATGAGTGCAATTAGGCTCGCATGGTAAAATGCCTACATAGGACACATCAGAAGACATGAATTCTGAGGTAGAGAAAATCTTCAGTAAAACTAGAATATTGTTTTGACCACACCCAGAGTGTAAAAAAAAAGACAGATAATAAGACTCTTAACACTGCCTAATAGAGGAAATGCAAGGAGTTTATAAAACAAATAAAATATCACATGAAGTTTTATGCACTTGAAATTGAAAACTTCTTGACAAATAAAGAGTTGGAAAGTATGTCTGATAATTAAGAGAAAAACAGATAATAGAAACCAGCTTAGATATTGAGGTATTTTAAATAAATCATTACTTTCAGAGTAGTTCCAATAATATTTCTAACATATTATTTCACTCTTGTAATTCCTTCATACATTGATTCTTTGTATCCAATCAGTATGACAGAAATAACAAATGTGACTTCCAGATTAAATCATATATCTGTAGACTTTACCTTACTGCCTCCTTGAATTATAAGTTTTGGAGAATTTTAGTTGTCATATACTGAGCATATAATATTATTAAAGTTTAATAAATCCTTCTGCCTCTGGTTCAACTAAAAAAGAAATGTTCATTCTAGCTGCTATGTGAGAGAGCCACCTTGGAAAAGGATCCTCCAATTTTAGAAAATCTCCAAGGTTTGTAGTCTTGATGTCTTTATAATAACATTAACAATGATACCAACATAAAACCAGGTAATGAAATTTTTGAATACTTTCTCATAATTACTGTGCAAGCTATTGAGTTTCATTACATTTAAGTGATTAAATTCCATAGTAGTGTATTTTTCAAAAATAAAAAAAATACAACCAAATAAATGTAGCATGAAGTTCTTCCATAACAACAACAAAATAGGAGTGTGGGTTTGAAAAGAGAAGGTCTTGGAAGTAAGAGGAAGCAGGAAGGGTTTTCAAAACATGAGTAAAATAACTCAATGGTCATTCTTGTTAAGTTATTTCCTAAATATGTGATGCTTTTGGTCACTATTTTGAAGGGGGTAATCTTTTAAAATTATTCTTCTTGTAGTTCATATATGTGTATAAACTGATTTTTGTAAATTATATTTTTAAATCAAGAAGTCATGACCTATATGCACAGTGGAATTCTTTGCAGCCATAAGAACTAAGTCATGCGATTGGAAGCCATGTGTATGGAACTAGAGAATATCATGCTGAGTGAAGTCAGGCAGAACATTATACACTTATTAATAGTATTTTAAAACAAAAGAATAATTATAATTTTAAAAATAAACCTATTCAAAAAAGACTGACAATAAGAGGGGGTACTATAATCCAATAACTATAATGCAATATCCCAAATACAATATTAAAATGTTAGAAAACCTGTATATATATATATATATATATATATATATATATATATATATATATATATATATATATATATATATATATATATATATATAACTAACAGAATGTTTTACAGCCATCAAGGACTGGTTCTTCCAAGGTACTTGCAACAAAACGCTAATGAACACAACTTTTAATGAAATATATGAAATTAGGTATAATCTTAACTATATCAGTTATGACCTGAAATCAGGTATGATTGTAGATCTACTGTTAGAATCAAATAGCAAATAAAATTATTTACATATCTTATTACTGAAACAATCTCTTTCCCTGGAACAAGAAAAATTGGGAAGAAGTTGGGACAATGCAATCCCTCAGACAAATTTGATTTTGTCTGGAGACATTTTCTTTGATATCACAAATTGACAGAACAGGTATAAGCAAAGAGATCAAAAATATAACTGCGTGCCCAAGGAGGTAACAACAGTACTGACAAAAAAAAAATATATATATATATATTATATATATATATCACTGCTAAAAAATCTATAAAAAGCACAACTAAAAAAAACAATTTTCTGACTCAAAATGTCAATAGAACTAACTTTTTAAAAAAAATCTGGCCTAGAAATAGCCATAATAATTCATTTACAGTTATATTATACAGCTATTAAATTATTTTTGTGCAATGCCTGGGTAACATTTTGCAGTTATTTCCCAGCAGTCATCCAGTGAAAAAATTTTTACTCTTATTTTCTCTAAAAGAAAAAGTCTCCCCAACGTTCTAAAAGAGCTTCCAAACAAAATAATGTTCTTAAATAGAATGTCATAATTCCTCTCATACAAAAACACAGATTTGAAACTAGAATCTAAGCTATTATGTTGCTTTTCATTTTGCTTAAGCCAATATAATGATAAAGACTATTAAATATGTATTATCTGAGGCCAGCATAAATGTACAGTGGGTACCGTATTTTCTGGCATATAAGATGACTTTTGAAACAAAAAAAAAAAGTCAACCAAAATCGGGGGTCATCTTATATGCCAAGTATATCCTGAAAAATGTTTTAATATGCCGCTAAACAAAAAATGTCTGAATATTTCCACAAAAGGAATTTTCCAACTTGATCCTGCACCAATCACTGCAAGGCTGCTCGGACCGCCTCTCTAACTCAGCCAATCCAAGAAGGCTTTTTATGCATGCAAATTAGACAGTGTTCTGTATCCAAATCTACACTGTAAAAAGCCTGCTCAGATTGGCCAGAGTCAGAGAGGATGTCTATTACAGTATAACCTTTGGACCTTTGCTTGTTATGATTGGCTCACTGTGGAAGATACAGTTGCAGCACAGGAACATTCTGTCTTATGCAGCAAATATAGGCTTAAACCTAAATTTTAACTGTAAAATTAGGGGGTCGTCTTATATGCCAGAAAATACAGTAAGTCATTTATTTGCCTTACAAGTTGCCAGCATAGGTTCAATCTCCAAAATCCCATAAGGTCCTCCAAACACTACTAGGAGTAATTCCTGAATACAGAGTCAGGAGAAACTCCTGAACATTACTGGGTACAATCTCCTAAGTAAATAAATAAACATGGTTCATTCTTGGAACTTATAAAATACTTAAAAGTGGAAAAATTAAAATTTGAATTGAAATATTTTCTACAGTACTTCTCATTATGGAAAGAGTTATTTCTACATATAAACAATAGTAATTAAAAGACACCGTTGCAGCCTATATTATCTTATGTATATATTGGTAAATACTAAATATTTTCTTTTACTATTCAATGATTATTTTAAACCCAATAGACTAAAAAGGGGAGAAGTAGACATGGGCATTTTACTATCATCACATAAAATATTTTCAGCTCTTTATTAATAACAAAAATTTGTGATTTCTAAGTGAATACATAATTAATACAATATTCTATGTGATCATTTAACAATGAAAGATAAACAAATGACATTTGATTTAGCTTCTGTATATATAAAGTGCTGTAAGGTTTTGTTTTTAACCAGCAACTAATTTTATATCCATTAAAAGAGAAAATACTATATGACAGAGATGTTATGAACTTTTGAGATAAAATTAATGTAAGTACATTTATTAAGTTAATTTAAAACATAGCAAAAGAGAGTAGGTAGATTGTCATACAGATAAAACCTTAAAATAAAGAGGGATTATTTTAGATCTTAAAAAATTAGAGATGTAATGCAGATATATAATATAATAATCCTGTTATTCCCTTTGGAAAATTTATTTGGCATTGTATATTGTTACAGAATTACATATTAATGAAGACTGAGAATTCGTCATGTTATAAATTAATCTTATAGATATAACTTGCTTTAAATCTAAAAGTCCTAAAAGCAGACATATAACATGTTTACTAATATTTTACTAACACTATCAAGTGGAGATAAAACTTAGGGAAAGCTAATTTTGAGAATAACTTCATATAAATTACTGCAATTTGTTGAAAGTATGCTTTATAAAATTTTCAAGATTGTATGAAAAAAGTGAAAGAACCCAGTTTGTTGATTCTCTAGATGATCCCCCAAAATATACTAAGGTATAATAGAAATAAAATATCTCTGTTACATTATTGTGAATGCCAAGGTCTGCAATTAAACTAGTTAGAAATAAGACACAGGACATTTTCATGTCAGAAGTACTGAAAAATTACTAAACCCAAAGAGATCCATTCATTCGCAGTGATTCTTGGCCTTCTCTAAATCTTCTTCAGTTAAAGACATCACCAGGAATTCTTATTTTCTTCAAAAGCAAAACCTATGGAATAGGTACTGGAGTGAAATACATGGACAGGACACTTGTCTTGCATACTGCCAACCCAGATTCAATCCCTGAGATCCAGAGCACACCAGGAGTAATTTCTGAGTGCAGAACCCTGAAGCACTGCTGGCTCTGCCCCCTCATAAAAATAAGCAACAATAACAAAACCTGTGTAGTTTGTTTTATCCTAGCCAAAAGAGTAAGTTCCACTTACTTCTTGGAGCCTATCTGGTCATCTTTAGATTTTGTCTATGCTACAACTTCAGAAAAATACCAAGAAGTTTTTAAAAATCTAGTAATATCTGGGGCTGAAGAGATAGCACAGCAGTAGGACGTTTGCCTTGCATGTGGCTGATCCAGGATGTACCTTAGTTTGATCCCCTGGTAACCCATATAGTCCCCCAAGCCAGGGTCAATTTCTGAGTGCATAGCCAGGAATAACCCCTGAGCATCACAGGGTGTTGCCTAATTTATTTTAGTAATGTCATAATTCTACACTTTGAGATATAAAATGTAGAATATTTACAAAATTTCTTTATCTTTTTTTTTTGTGTGTGGTTTTTGGGTCACACTCAGCAGTGCTCAGGGATTATTCCTGGCTCCAACTCAGAAATTGCTCCTGGCAGGCACGAGGGACCATATGGGACACCAGGATTTGAACCGATGACCTCCTGCATGAAAGGCAAATGCCTTACCTCCATGCTATCTCTCCATCCTTCGCAAAATTTCTTAACTTGTTAATTTAATCTGTATATAAGGAATTTCCAAGAGGAATATCTTTGTTTATTGAAATACAGTAACTTTTGCCTATTGTGTGTATTAATCACTGTGATGGGTAACTATATGTATAAACTTGACTGAGCCAAGGGAAGCCCAGCTGAATAATTATTTCTGAGTATGTCTATGAATATATTTGTAAAAGATTAGCATTTTGATCAATAGGGTGAGTAAAAGTGTTCTACACTCAATGCAGGTGAACATCTCCAAATCCATTGAGAGCCTAAATAATAGCAAAATTCAAAAAAATGGATGAATTCTCTCTCCTTTTTTCCATGAGCTGGAATATTTGTCTTTCAATCTGACCTGTAATTTTGAGATGTATAATATCAGCTTTCTAACTCTCAGTATCTGATTCAGACTGATTCAAGAAAGCACTGACTTTCTTGGTTCTCTATTTAGCATATGGGTGATTATGAAATTTCATCCTATAAATCATTAAGCCAAGTCCCATAAATCTCCTAGATATACATGCACACATATGCACACACAATGACACACAGTAAAATATGTGCAACAAATAAGTAAACACAAAATAATCATCTTTCCACACATTTATTTATTGATTGATCGATTTTGACGCTTTTATTTTGGTGTAGATATTGAAGTTGATATCTCCAATTTTATTTTATTTTATCTTATCTTTCTCTTTCTTTTTGCACTCCGGCATAATTTGATTTCAGAACCGAGACTATTGTGTGGTGCTTGTCTTTATTGCTGTAGTGCTCACTGGATATTTAATTTGATATTTATTGTTGTGGTGTTTCAATTACCTTTATCATGTCCTCTCTCAAACTGAGGTTGAAAGCCTCTAGAACAGGGGTCTTCAAACTTTTTAAAATGGGGGCCAGATTACAGTCCTTTAGTGAGCTGGAGGGCCGGACTATATGAGCTACTAAGTCCTACTCACACTGCCATATCTTATATAAATAAAATAAAAACCATTTATAAATAAACAGATCACGCACCAGCATTTCAATGAGAACTGTGGGCCTGCTTTTGGCTAATGAGATGGTCAATGTCTGGTTCCATATTTGTCACTGCCAGCTGAAATAAGTGATGCAAGTGGGCATCAGTTAATCTTGATCTGGTTGGAGATTTCAGATGTTTCATTCTTGAAAATGTCTGTTCATAGACATAAGTGCTACCAAAGATGGTTACCATTTTGAGTGCATGGTTCCTGGTATTTGGATATGTCTCAGAGGGGAGAGATGCATAGAAATTCAAAAGGTTACTTGACTTAAATGTGTCTTTCAGAGAGTTACAATTCTGCAGTTCAGCCAGTTCCATTTGGTAAATTGTAAGGACATTTTCAATCTCAACAGAAAATGGGTTATGAAAAAGCTGTATGTCCTGTTCATGGAGATGAAGCTCTTTGAATCTAAATTGAAACTCCTTTTGCAACAATTCTAATAAAGACAGACATGTTTCCTTTGAGAATGCAACCAATGGTTTGTCCGCTGACAGGTTTTGAGTTGTTGGGAGATGACTGACGTTTTCCTCCTGTACTTGTTTGATGAGAAGGCCTAATTTTACTTCAAATGCTTTCACATGCAATGCCATATCACAGATGAGCTTCCCCTTGCCTTGAAGTTGCAGATTGAAACTGTTGAGTAGCTCTGTTATATCTGTCAGAAAGACAAGGTGCCATTTCCATTCTGCATCATTGAGCTCTGGTACTTCTTGATTTTCTGAAAGTAGAAAAGCTGTAATCTGCGGGATAAGTCTTAGAAACATTTCAAAACTCTCCCTCTACTCAGCCAATGGACTTCTGTGTGGTACAGAACATCTTCATGGGCAACATTTACCTCAGATAGAAATTCCTGAAATTGTCTGTGGTTTAGTGCATGAGTTCTAATGTAATTAACACAATTTTCATAAGAGTCCCACTTCATTGATTTACAACACAGCACTTGTTGGTGGATGAGACAGTGTATGGCAATTGGATGAGGATAGTTATGTTTGTCCATCTCTTGTGTAATGTGAGCAATTACTCCTCTCTTAGACCCCACCATGCTAGGAGCACCATCAGTTGTTACACTGACTAGTTTAACCCAATCCAGCTTCAAACCATTCACAGTTTGGTAAACCTTTTCAAATATATCCACTCCTGTGGTTGTACCTTTGATACTTTGCAGTGCAGCAAGCTCTTCTGTCACTTCAAAATACTCATTTGTCCCACGCATATAAATGAGAAGTTGGGCAGAATCACGAACATCATTGCTTTCGTTGAGTGCCAAGGAAAAACAGCAAAGTTTCTTTGCAGAGTTTTGCAAATGGTGCAGCAAACTTTCTCCCATTTCTTCAATCCTTCATGTCATTGTAGCTTCTGAAATGCTCACTGTACTAAATAAATTGGCCTTCTCTGGACACATCTCTTTGGTAACAAAAATAAGGCATTCTTTAACAAATTCTCCCTCCACAAATGGTTTTGCATTGTGCGCTATTAGCTTGGCAACTTGAAAACTTGCCCGCAGTGAGGAAGTATTTAACTGCTTCTGCTTCACAAAAGTATTTTGCTGAGTCGTCAGTGTATGTTTCAGTTGTAATATTTTATCTTTTCTCACTTCCCCAACCAAACAATCATATTTATCTTTATGTTGAGTTTGATAGTGGCATCGCAAATTGTATTCTTTAAACACAGCAACTATATTCTGGCATATTAGACACACAGCTTTTTCTTTGTACCGCATAAAAATGTAATCATAAGTCCACTGTTCTTTGAATATCCTACATCGCCGTCAATTTTTCTTTTTCTTGACATCATTGTTTCTTAGGAATTCCAAACTGATATTAGTGAAATACAAATATGTGTGTATATATACACATAGTGTATGAACCCCCATTAGTCCCTGATGTGAACACTTACCCTTGCAGGCTTTTCTAAGCAGACCAGCTCAGTCCCTGATAGTTCAGTTATATATCCCTATATAATGCCCAAATTGATATGTTCGGAATCAGCATGTGAACACTGAAAATTTTCAATGTAACCCCTTTAAAATACTTCAGCATCGAACCCCTAATTTTCCACATGGGCAAATCAGCACTGAACCCCTAACCTCCGTACCACCTCCCACCCCCTAACTTTGATTTCAGCACTGAATGCCTCATCACCCCAAAGGGGATTTTTCATATGAGTCACCCACAGCCCAATAGGGCAGAACCCCCCACCTGGCAAAAATTTATTTCTATGGAACTTTTGACTGACCTTTGGCAGTGGAGGGAGTAGAGGAAAACCTTACTGACAGGCAGACACAACACACAGATACCACGTTGCCTAGGGGTGTAACAGGTAACTTTTTACATCATATAGTCACCCACATGTGGTACTCCTCACCATGCAGTGTCCGGCGCCCTCCAGTGACGTCATCAGCAACACAGGCGCCAAGTGCCAGGTGCAAGGGCGCATCAGTGTCCCTCTCAACACCACCCTCACGCCCACCCTCCAAGCATACAACATGCCGTGGGCGGAGGTGGTTGTCATCATCCCTGAGAAACCATGACACTGAATGTATATGCTGGCAAGTATCTTGGCAACCAAACAACGCTCACTGCTGGCAGGCCGGATCAGACTCCTCTGCGGGCTGCATGTGGCCCATGGGCTATAGCTTGAAGACCCCTGCTCTAGAAGGTCTTCGCCCATTTTCTTTTTTTTTTTTTTATTTTTATTGTGACCAAAGTGCATTACAAATCTTTCACTGCATCATTTATGGTACATACTGACAATGAATGAGGGGCATTTCCATCACCAGTGCTGTCCTCCCTCTGCCCCTATTCCCAGTATGCATCACATATCTCCCTTCTCTGCCCCCAAGTATGCTAGTGCAACTGGTCTCCACTTTACAGCTTGTAGATTGAGCATCCATTCCACTGTCATTGGAGATAAAAGGATAAGAAAAAGGAGAGAAAAAAATTTGGTGATAACTACAAAAAAAAAAAAAAGAAAGGAGAAAAGAAAAACAGAAAGAAAAATGGAAGAAAAAAGAAAAAATGGACCCGGCAAATAAAAATAAAACTAAATCTCTAAATAATAACCAAAAAAGAGAAAAGTGGAAAAACAAAGAGAAGGAAAATAAAGTAAAAAACTAACAAATCAAAACAAAACAAGAAAAAGTATGGGTGCTGGAGGTACGGTTTGACACTCCCCCCACTTTTTTTTTTTTTTTTTGCATACACAGTAAGCATTGGGGAAGAAAGGAAATTCCTGTGGCCTAAGAGATTCAGGGTTTCTCCATCCTTGAAGCATACCATCATGGAATTTACCCCTGGCTCCATATATACTCATTACCCCATCCCACAGGCTTTGTGATGCCAGGGAATTTTCCTCTCGGTTGTGTGTGAGAAAATAAAGCCACTGTAGCTAGCGATCTTGGTATTTGTGCAGGTTATAGGTCAGGGTCTAGGATAGAGTCTCTAAATTCTAGAGGTTCCTATCCATCATTGTTGTGGTGTTCAGTCTTCTGTAACACTTGCTCCATGTTTTCATTCAGTTCCTAAGCCAAAGCCTAGGATATTATGGATCCAGAGGTTCTGCTCAGTCTCTGTTGTCCAAGTTGAGCCTCTGCAATAAGACATCTTGCTGTTGTTGTTGTTTTTGTGTCCTGGACTACAGCCAAGGGTAGGATTTTCCTTATTAGTCCCAAGGTAGTCTCTGTTCAGTCATGGTTGTCAAAGTCAGTTTTCTGTTGTTGGTGCTCTTATTTTTCATAGTTCAAAGGACGATAGCTCTTCTGATTTCCATTTAGTGTTAGGTGATGTGATAGGACAGCCTGGTTTTAGGTCAAGTTTTCCTTTCCTCATTGTTATATCAAAACTGGCACAAGTTGGTGCCAGAGTAGTGTTATAAATCTCCCAATGGAGCTTAGTTCCCGGTGGTGTTGCCTGGAGCTGTATCATTTCTACGTCTGGGATCTGGGGTTTCGGATTAGACTAACACTGTCCTTTCTCCTGGGTACTGGTTGTATCCACATGACACATGTTCAGGATGGGAGGCACCCTTCTGCTATAAAAAGTGAGTTCTTATCCCTAGAAGATAAGATCTTGTTTCTTTGTCTATGGTTTCCCCTTTTTTACTGTGCCCATACAAAAAAGTATGGTGTAATAGTGTGTTGCTGGTGCTATTCTGGGTAAAAATGGGATGCACACACAGTCTCTGTCATCTGGTTTTGTTCTGAGCTTTTATCCCAGTCAAGGCTTTTTGTACCAAGCAGCAACAAAAATGGTAAGGATAGAGAAAAATGTATATATTAAAATTGAACAAATAAATAAAACTGAGTTAAAAAGAAAAGGTATTTGAATAAAACAAGTGGTGGAGGAGGCTACTTGTATATTTAGGAATACACATCTTAAGATGTATTGTTATACAGGTATTGAGCTTCCATAGGCAATATAAAACTCCCAATTAAGTCTTTTGATATATTCTTGTGGGGATTAAAAGCCAAGGTACTTTTCAATTCACAGGCCTTGGAATTGAGTTTGAGAGATGATTTGCAGAAATTATGAGACCATATAGTGTCTTTGAGCTGGGAGTTTTGCTGATGCTGATTCCTGTATCATGCAACAGTCCACAATTTGGTGGGGGTGAGTGGGGTCATCAAGCATGAGTCAGCAGGCTTGCTGATTGTAGTTCTTTGCTGATGCATGAGAACGGGGACCCAGATGGTGTCTTTCACTGAGGAGCTGAAAGGTGGTCTTTTGGGGCAGGAGGTCAATCTTGGTGCTTACCAAGTTAGGAGCTGAGGGTAAAGAGGGTTAAATTAGGGGAAGATAAAGGATTAGGATTGAGGAGACACAGGGGAAGGGAAGAGGCAATACATGACAGGGGCTATATACAATACATATATATAAATTGTTTGTGATTTTGGCTTGGAGTCAGTATGGAAAGTCACATCCATAAAGACTGACTTTAAAGATCTATTTGAGTGTTATCATCCAAATCTTTGGTGTTCCGTTTCCTTTCTTAGGAACCATCTAGAATGAAGAACATTTTTAGATAATGCTTAACAAGTATATTTGTGCCTGCGCGGTTATGAAAATGAGTATTAGTAAGTAAAGACACCGCTGCAGGGGATGCAGTATGAATAGGAGAGGAGTTTCCCTCCTCCCCTCTTCCCTCAGAGCACAGTTGCCAAACCTGGCCCTGAAGACCAGTTTGGCATGGGGATATCTCGGTCTCCTGGACTAGGTGGTCAGCCCAGGAGGCCATTGGCCCGCTGTCTGCCCAGATTCCCAGCCATACCCGTAGGAGAGGAGCAGGAATCCTGGCATCTTGGATCATCTGGGTCCAGCTGCAGCCTCCCTCTCCAGTATGAAAAAGCATAGGGGAGGAGTTTGCCTCTTCCCCATCCCCCCAGAGCTCAGATGCCAGACCTGACCTTGAAAGCTAGCGATTTTAAGTTCTTTTTTTCGTTTTTTTTGTTTGTTTTGTTTTTTTTTTCTTATTTTGTACCCCATTATATTGCTTTTCTTTCCTTCAAATAAAAGCCCATAATTCGATTTATCTAGCTCCACTTCTTAAATAGAGGGGGAAATAAGGGAGGGTACCAGGACCAAACAGATATATGACCACTAATAGTAAGCCAGACAAAGAGGGGTCCACCTACTCTAGCAGCCTGGAGGGTGATGGTGGGGTATATGGGTTGCAGAAAGGGAACTGAAATGGGGGGATGGGCATTCCCCTGATTCAATGTTAATATGTACCTAAAATACTACTGTGAAAGATATGTAAGCCATAATGATCAAAATAAAAATTTTAAAAAAAGATACAGAGCTATTGTTAGCTTTTTTTTATAGCCACCAAGCTTATGTTTAACTAATGCAGGTTTCCTCTGCTACCTGATCACAATAAAAATTAAATATATATATATAAATTATCATAAAATACTTTTCATTTAAAATATTACTATTTAAAATATCACTATTTAAAGTATCACTATTTACCAAATAACTTACAGATTAGAAAGACAAATGAGGTTTCATTTTCTACAAAACATGATTTTGTCAAGTGCAGAGTTTACATTTGATTATTTTTCCCTCTGCAGTCCTACTTTACTATGCCTTTGTAACTTTGTAAATTTTAATTAATATACTAAAATCAGATTCTACTCATAAGTTTGGTTTTACTACTGCTTGTACTTGTTGCTTCTGCAGTGACTATTTCTTTTTACTTAGTGATTTTCCTTGATAAATTCTATACCCTGTATTCTTTGTTAGGTGCAGTCAGTGAATTACTTGGTGTGTACAGTAGCTTGCTAACAATTGATAGAGATATCTTTGCAGATCTCAAACCAGATAGTCTCTGTCATTTTTTACTCAGGGTCTATCACTGTGTTAGAAGGTGATTTCAATTTCCCATCATTTTACAACCCACCCTAATCTTTACTTTCTGTTGAAAAAACCTCAAGGTGAGTTAAAGAGAAGAGTTATAAAACAAATCAGATATTTACTATGCCTGAATGTGTTCTGTGAATGACAATAATCTATTAGATTCCTCCCGGTATATTACATAGCTTTTTAAAGCCTCTTGTAGAAATCTATTCCCCATATTTTTTAAATACTCTGTCAATCACTCATTATTCCCAATTTCTATCATTTTGAAAAGCTGTTACATAAACAAAGCCACAGATTATATTTAACAAATGCTGCGGAGGATAGAGTTTATCTCAATAACTGAATGCTTTAGTAAAGTAAGTAAAGACAAGCTCTGTAAATGAGTCTTGTCAGTGATGTTGTCAGATAAGAAAATAATGATAAATCTCTAGGATTGGGTTATTTGAGGAAGTCTAAAACTCTCCAATGGCTGCTAGGCTGCTGCTCTGCATAGTTACTATGGTATGAAAAAGATGTTTTCAAGGTTATCATAAACGTGGGGAAAGAGGAGAAAAATTAGGGGAAACCTAAATATTAAAATCTTAGTATCCTTACTAAAATTCAAGAACTTAAAAATAGTAACCAATGTTTTTTCAGATTGTTTCAAGCCTCTGCCTAATTTCCAGAGAGAGCTAATTTGATTGATTTGGGAATTGTGAACATTATTTTCATTGCTTTGATTTTTGCTGCTTTTGTCTTTTTATTGTTTTTAGTGGCCCTTATTGTAACATTTTAGAACTGTTTGTCTAATTATCTTTGAAGACTATTTGATAGCTATTTTCTTGGGAAAGATTTTTTTAAATTAAAGATCAAAGTGGTTATTTAACCCTTTAATTAGTTAAAATAAAGCAGATACAAGAGTAATAATGTTTATCTACTTTCTAACAATTTTGGACCCCACTTCTCTCACAATTATGGGAAATGACTATCCCTTAAACCCCAAAATAAAATCCTGAGCAAGTGTATCCTTCCTATTCATTTTGTCTCTATTTCTTTTGACATTGTTCATTTGATATTTAATGAAATTGGCATGATGAAATCTATAAAATATTTTTGACCTAGGATAAACACACCACTTATGGCTAAAACAAGAGTCCTCTAAATGATCTAAGTAAACATAGTATTTGTGTCCAAACTACATAAATGGTTAGATGTTGGATGCTTTCTGTTACTTCCTCTGTGAAATGTCATCTTCTAAGTGTGGTAGCTTAAATCATTGCACTCATTTGTCTCATGAATAGGTGAAGAGCTTTCTTGGGAAAGTGTAATGACACTTTCACTGCTGACATCCTTGCCCTGCAACATTCTTTGTCATAACCCTATTTATGATAACATTTATAACATCTGCATGAGGTGGTTTTTGCCTGTATTTCCCATTATAAATTTATAGGCACATAAATGATGTTTTTACTATATTTTTCTTTACAATGAATATGAAAGTGCTTATAGTTAACTTGTATACTTGTTTGTGGGATAAAAGTTACAGAAATATATTGACTGAAAATGATTAGATTATACTATTCTAAGAGTGTCTTTTATATTTTGCATTGGAAAAAGTTTACCAAAACTTCAGATAAATGCAATTAACTTTCAGATAATGAAGTATATGTTGCATTAGGAGATCATACTATTGAAATAATGCCTTGTAAGACCTTTACTTTTGTTAAATACTACATATTATTATATCTGTTCCAAACTTGCAAACATAATTTAACACAGCTCCAAATAAACATCTATATTTTATTAAATATGTGCAGTTTTTGTGCTCAAAAGAAATAAGTATGCTATTTTTTTCTCTTAATTTTTTCAAGATAATTTACTATGTGGAACCTATAAATTATAATCTATTTAGAGACATTTTCTTCACAAATGCATTCCTTTACCAATATTTTAAATTAAGAAAATTAGATCAACTAAATTCAAGGTTACCCTCACCACTGGTATTTGCATTCTACAATTGATTTAATGATTCTAAATTCAAGGAAACAATTAGTATGCTTTGCTGTAAATTATGTTAAGGAATGACATTTCTTGGTGTAAAAAACAAACTCAATTATAAAAGTGGCTGTCATTACTTCTGCTTCAGAGCAAAAATAGGCAGGTCTTATTAAATTTCTTTGATACTTGTCACCATGAAATGGCAAGGATGAAAAAGGTTATGGTAAAGGAGTTATTTTTAAAGGTCAGAAATGCTATTTACCATCTTGTGTCCAGAAAAAGTATGGGATAACTCCAGATAGATAGTATTTGAAATATCTACTGAGATAAGACTAATGAGTCCTTCTTTATTACTGTCCCAGCATTCTGCTGTTGACAAGATGTCAATGATTTTTAGAGATCAAAAAAGAAAGCTGCTTTTGATGAAAGCTTTTATTATGGCTACTGAAGCAATAAATCAAAATTAAATAAAAACTTCTGACAATTTTGAAGGATACTTAAACTATATTGTTCTGGACCATCTTAATTCTTTCTGTTATCATGCTAGTATACTAGTTTCCCAAGAAAGAAGCACATTTAAAATCATGGTCATTTCTGCCTCTTTTCTTTAAACTCCAGAAGAGATCTTTTTTCTCTTGCTCTGGGATGGAACTCAAGGAGCAGGCCCCCTTCCTCTCACTGGCCCAGTATGCAACATGCTCCCAGGTCTTCCAAGCAGCAGGCATCAAAATGTAGCAGACAATTCCAGTCTACCATCTATAAAAATGGAAAAAGAGCCTGGTACAGAAGAACACTGGTGCCCACAGCAGAGAGCACCAGCTGAGAAGAAGCCATAATGTTTGAACAGAGGCCTGACACTGATGCAAAGGTATAAACAGGGAGCAGTGGACATCTAGAGGAGAAGAAAGGTAAAACTCTGGGACATAAATGCTCACATCACTTACCACTTAGTGGTTATCTCATCTATGCTACAACAGTCACCAAGTGTTTATGTACCTTGAGGCTGCCTTGTCAAGTACCTGGAAGAGAACAACATGTGTCCCACTTGCCTATTGTTGTCCACCACAGTCATCCACTGTATACATTGCTCATTCATGACAGAAACATGCATGGCATTGTTTACAAAGTGGTTCCATGCTTCCAAGAAGTGAAAATGAGAGAGAGGGAGTTATATCACCAGCTGGGTATGGAAGTGCCTGGAGACATACCCAGCTCGTGATATAACTCCCTCTCTCTCATTTCCACTTCTTGGAAGCATGTGTTTGGCAAAGTAGCACCCGGATTTAGATCAGAATGGTGAAACCAAAGCAGATGACAATTCCTACCAAAGAAGCCTCAGAGGAGAAGCAGAAAGAAAACAATGACTATCATATAAATGATGAGCAAGTGAGCATCTGTCTGAAATGCAATAGCAAATTGTATTTGTATAGCATTTGCAATATCAAAAAGCAATTCTTTTTTCCCCTTCTATAGGCCTCTCCCAGATGTGGGCCTATAGAATAGGTAATATTAGCATTTTGCCCTGGAAGGGGTGACATTGATGTTGCCTCAGGGGTGTAAAGAGATTGAAAAGCAAGAAGGGGCTGGAAGAATTAGCAGCATGAAGAGATTATCAGGGACAGGTTTAAATTCAGGGCAGGGCGGATTATGGAACCTGCTTACAAGGTTAGCTGATGGGCCGAGATGGTGGCTAGGGCTTGAATAAACCATCTCTCCTGAAACTTCATGACTGCTGTGGGTCATTTCCTCACCACTACCCTGAACATGCAGACTTGCCCGCTGGTAGGAGATGCAGGAGCCTGGCCTGGGGAGGCAGATAAAGGCCTCACCATCCATCTATTACCATCCACAACCATCCAAGACTCTATAATTAATATGTATTTCTACATTTTGGCACTCAAACATTGATTTGAACCCTGGACCAAAGAAGACAGCGATGGTGGTGAGATTCCTGTTCTTGTATTTGATTTTGGCTCTATTCAGCTGGTGTGAACCCAAAACAGTGGACCTCTGCTGTGATCAGAAGGGCCAGTGAAGGGGGGGGTGGTGCTGAAAGCTTGCAGCACCCCCTCAAAGGCCTAAGATTGCAACTTTGCAGTAAAAAAAGTCCTTTTTCCAAAGACCTAGGCCACCTCAGAGACTTACAAAAAGCACTAATTGGAAAATGACCAGGAAGAAACAGCTTCACTAAAAGGATTGTTCTCTAGATGATGACCTTCAGCCCAGACATGGATTTCAAATTTGAAAATTTCGGATGCTCACCTCGGAACACCTTGCTTTGAACACCCAGACATGTATTGATTTGGCAAAAAGCTATGCTTTCAAATACCACTGTGGCACCGAGGGGCAATGAGGCAGCAATTGCGGCAGCAGAGGACCTTCAGAGAAGGCAAGAGTTGGCCAGCTCAGCTCCCACCTGGACCTGCTTGCAGAGGACTGGGGTTCTGTGAAGCTAAAACCACGTGTTAAGCCTATGCAGCCTAGGGAGAAGCCCATAGTGTTTTCACATCTGGACAATTTGGTTATGAGTTAAAAATTTTAAAAAGGGGAGAAAACAGTGAAGCCCAACTGAAAATTTGATTTAAAAACTTCCTGCAGCTTAACTTTGTTTCAGTGTATCTCTTGATCTAAGTCATTGTCTTGCTGATTTAAATCTGTTTATAGTTTTTCCATAATTAATGTTTCCAATTGCATGATGTTTTACTGTATTCTGTGCAATAATCTAGTAGCCTGTTGTCAAAATGTATGTTCTGTATAAATGTTCTTGAAATTTTGTTTAGGAAAGAAGGTTAAGGAATAGGAACAAGGAAGTTCCAAGATAAAAGTGCCTGGTAAAAGGCAGTAAGAAAATTTTAAGCTACAGGTGTTTTTAGAAGAAAAATAAAAGCATTTCTGACTGTGGTCCTACTGGCAGGAATACAATGAAAATGGGCCCCTCAAAATACTTGTTGAAAATAAATTAGCTCAGTCTCTATGGGAGGTAGGATGGAGTGATTTCAAGATCTAGTAGACCTTGGGGATGGAGGTGACACAGGTGGTAGGGTGTTTGCCCTGCACACACTAACCTAGGACAAAACGTGGTTTGATTCCCCAGTGTCCCATATGGTCTCCCCAAACCAGGAGCAATTTCTGAGCACATAGCCAGGAGTGACCCTTGAGTATCACTGTGTGTGCCCCCCCAAAAAAAGAGATTTAGTAGACCTGCCATATAATCTAGCTTTAGTTTCGTAGGTATCAATCTCAATAGCAAAATAATAAAAATATTAATTCATAAGGACATATGCCAACCTATGTTAATTGTAGTAGTACTAATAATAACCAATATATCAAAAATAACTCATGGGCCCATGATAGACATGTAAATAAAAAAATGTGATATACACATCTACAATAATATACTACTCACCTATAGGAAAAGATAAATTTGAGTCATTAGCTACCATAGAGATAGTATTGGAATATGTCCTTCTCAGTGAAGTAAATCAAGAGGTAGACAAATACTAAATTAAATCACACATATGCAGGAAGGAATTAACAATGTGCACTGAAAATAAATCCTTAGGCTGACTACATAATTGAGATAAGAATGATGAAATTCAGCTGAAAACATCCATTACACTTTGATGGAAGGGTATTAGGACTTTGGTATGGCAGAACTCTTCCCCAAAAGATGCCAAGTATACTCCCGAGAATGAATATTATCAAAATAAAAATAATAAGATAAAGGCACAAAGAAAGTATAGTCTAGAAGTAAACCAAAAAATTCAAAATAAGATGTTTAATAACATAGTAGAGTATGTAGTATGCAGTTTCTCTGTGGCAGAAAATTTTAAATACTTTCACAGCTATTCAATTTTCACAGATATTCAATAAACATCTCTTTTGCCCCTTCCATTTAGAAAACAGAAGTACAAAATAATGAATCGACTTATCCAAGGTCATATAGCTGGTCAGAAGTGATACACAAAATAAGATCAAAACAGAAAAAGAAACACACAGATGTTCCTCAATCAATTGTGAACCCTGAGCTAATAAATGCAGAGTTGGATCAAGTCCAAACTCTTTGAATTCAAAGTCTCTGCTCATAAGCCTTCTACTTAAAAGGGAACATTAATAATGAGCAAAACCATCTATAGTCAATGGTCAGGGTACGTAGTATCAGTTATATAATTAGATATTTATTACCAAGCATCATATATTGAGATACAAAGGAAGAGATTAATTTTTAATTATTTTATGAAACTTCAATATATGCTTTAAAAAAGCATGCAGTTCTAAAAATATAAGCAAATTTTAATCCATACATAAATATTTTTTTTTTACAAGAATTGTATATAGTCTTTGTCAGAGACAGCCAGAGATAAAACCCTGATATGGAATTCAGCAGGGCAAACCAGTCTGTGTGACAAGAATACATAACCTAAGGCATTGACTAGCCCAGAGCCCTAAAAAATGTCACAGTTTCCTATCAGGCATACATTCCAGAAAGCTTGAGATATCTTTGAAGCTTTACTATCTTAAGGTGAAAATTGGTTCCTGTGTAAAGACAATATGTAAAGTTTAATTACAGGGATGCACCCTGTAAAGACTGGCTGTAATGCTGGCTGTTCCATTTTGGTTCTTCTCCACCCCCTGCTTTAATTGTGCTTAAAAGAGCCTGTACTGATCAATAAAGAGAGACTTTGATAAGACACTTTACTTGGTCTTCATCTCTTCTTCCTCCCCCCCCCCATTCTTTTTACAAGCTGGAGCCCCTCTATACACCCATGGAATAATGGAGTCCTGCAGGACGGGACAAGTGGTGCCCCAGACGTGGACATAGAGTACGAACCCCCAGTAGGACGGAAGCAGACCGGACCTCAAGGACCTGATCATAAGACGCCAGTTAAACCCCATCAGAGCGGCATGGACAGGTAGGAACATCTGGGCAAAATCCCAGCAGTGTGGTGCAGATTACTTTGTGCACATTTACATTTCCATCCCATCAGAATGGGTCAACATTTGTCTAAAAAGCTGCCTTTGTCAAGAAACTGAAGGTATCTCTCAGGGAAAGAAGTGTTAGGGTTTAAAGAAAGGAAATGTTCTCTCCTTGTTCATAACAAGTGCCCATACTTTATCATAACTGATTCAGAAATTCATCCTTCATAATGGCAAAAAGTGGGCCAAGAAATATTCCAATGGAGGAAGGCCAGAAGGATATTACAAATTCCACTTTTGCCTATTGGGGCTTGATTAGAGATATTGTTGAAGGGGCTGAGAGTGACCCCAAGAAACAACAACCTCTTTCTTTAACTGAATTCTGCTTGCACCTTTTGTCTCACACTGCCTCTCGAGCTGCCTCTAGGGCAAACTCTGAGACCTCCCTCCACTCCCTTCCCAAATGTGATCATTCCTGTCAGACAAGTCCTTCACCTTCTATTGCAGTTGTTCTCCCCGCCCACCCCCGCCTAAACATCTTACCCCAATATGTCTCCCCCCACCCCAGGAGCCCCTTGATCCAAGGGATACCCAATCCCAAGGGCCAGGCCCCCTCTTGAGAATCCAGAGGGACAGGCTGATAAGGGTGAGGC
Organism: Suncus etruscus; assembly: GCF_024139225.1. NCBI lineage: Eukaryota > Metazoa > Chordata > Mammalia > Eulipotyphla > Soricidae > Suncus > Suncus etruscus. The sequence goes on along the minus strand of NC_064863.1, from coordinate 38,617,680 downwards.
TGAGTGCCTTAAGGCAGAAACCACTGCGGGGCCTGCAGATAATCGAGAGTGCCCAGTGAGCCAGAGAATTAGAGACTATCAGCAGCTAAACCATAAAATCTTGCGAGATCTGCACATTGCTGTTAAAACTTATGGGCCTAATGTGCCCTTTACTCAGTGCATTCTTGATGCCCTTTCAGCTGGGGGGCTGCTACTCCCATGTGACTGGATTAAAGTTACCCATGCTGTCCTCACCAGAACTCAATTTCTTATTTGGCAGGCCTCCTTCCTGGAGCGTTGCCAAAGCATTGCTACCAAAAACCCAAGGCCTCAGGGCACCCCCTGGACTTATGAACAACTAAGTGGACAAGGTCGCTTCTCTTCCAAAGATATGCAGAAGCGCATGTCCACGGGGGTGTTAGCACAAACCACCACCGCAGCCCTGGGGTCCTGAAGGGTGAAAAATCCGGACGACCCGACCCCCCAGTTGCCCAGCACAGAATAGTGAAAAAGGCACGTGCTCAGCAAATTGCAGGCAAGTTCCAAGTTTAATCTGATCGATCAGAGGTTCGAAACGTGCTCAGAGCAGAGCAGAGGTTGCGAACCCCAAGGTCTGAAATCAAGGGGTTTTTATACAGTTTTCAGGTGGGCTGTGTTATTTTTACAGAGGAAACAGGAATGGGCTTTGATATGGGGGAATCCGGAGGTTTTGGGGGTAGGTGTGAGTAGGGTCCAGACTTCAAGTCTCCAAGTGAGCGGGATCCAGACATTAAGTCTCCAAGATGTCTTCAGGATAATTAATGCAAGGTCTGTAAAACCATGGGGAGCCAGCAAATGGATCAGCACCTGTAACTCAGTAGATAAAAGACAAGCAGGTAGTTAACACAGAGGGGAGGGTGAGGGGGGAACATTGCATTGCATGAGAAAGAGACAGACAACTCCCATCAGGAATGTGTAGGGGAAAATATGTTTTTCACTTCTTTCATTTCCCACTCCTTCTTGTTAATAATTCTAATCTTAGAATTAACACAGAAGTAACCGAAGTAACCACTGCTAGCCAAGAACATTGAAGGGATTTTGGGCAGACGGTTTCTCTTCTGTAACTACTTCCTGCTGGGGTGGGGCGGAGTTGGTTTCAGGGGTTAAGTTCAAGGTGCAGCAAGTGGTTACTCAGAGTTTTGTGGGTACTTCCTGATATTGCTGTCTTAGCACCATTAGCTTAACTTCCCCCACTTGAGTGCGGATAAAAGTTACAACTCTGTTTACGATACAGGGTCCTACTGCAACTATTAAGAGTACACTTAGCAGTGGACCAAGTAGAGGCAGGAGGTAGGGGAGGATTCCTCCCCATAGAGACCATAACGGTTGATCATAGAGTTCCTCCCTTCGCTTTGCTAATTCTTCCTGGTGTTTCTTTATTCTGTCTCGTACTATTCCAGATTTATTAACATAAAAGCAACATTCTTCTTGTAAAGCTACACACAATCCTCCTTTCTCGGCTAGGATTAAGTCTAGTCCCCTCCGATTTTGCAGGACCACCCGGGCGAGTGAGTCATGCTGGTCTTGTAGGTCCTGGATAGACTTGTAAACCTGCCGGATGTCTGAGGCCAGTCGATCTTATTATACCGGTCCAATGAAACTCCTAACCCTGCAGCTCCCATTCCTAATCCTCCGACCACCCCTAACGCAGCCAGCAGGGGTAGTAATACTACAGCCCTACGAGTTCGGTGTCCTCCCAGGAGGTCTATGCTGGGAAGAGGGACTGGTTCAGTTCCTGGGAGAACATCAATGTTGGGTAGCAGGAAGGCAGGTGCACAAATGCCTGTGCTATTTCTGGGTAACACTGGATAAGCCAAATTTCCTCCACAGACCCAGACCTGTCCTGGGGGGAGGCATCCCAAGTCCAACGAGACTTCGGAGATGTTAGAGCACCTTGTTGTTGGTACTTGCCCTAAATCTATGGTTAGTGAGTAATTTCTAACATAGCAAGTGGAGGAGTCAAATTCCTGAGGGATTACCTTAAAGGGCTTGGTATAGGTGCAGTTTGAAAAGCTACTTATATCTGGTTTAGGCACAGGTATTGCTAATGGCCAATCGTTACTCATTTTCATGCATAGCCAGCAGTCAGCCGCTAAGCTTGGGTTGGTTTGATTTAAGAGCTTGTGAGTGTACTTTAGAATGTCGTGTATATTTGAATCCAGATCCTCATTTAGCACCCTAGCTTGAAGGGAGGGGTGCTTGGGCCAGTTTGGCATTAGGTTATAAACTTCCTTTTCGGCCCATTCTATGGCTTCCTTTTCTTTTTCTTGATCTGTGGGCCCTCCCCCATCTGATATATGTAAAGGGGCTTTTAGAGGCCAGCAGACCACATCTCCAATATTTGCTAGACAATGTGCTGCCCCGTATGGAGTTTTAAAAGTTTCAGGACCCCATTCACCTCCAGTGCTCCCCTTGTAGGTATCAGTTAGTTTCGCCACCAGGTAGAGTTGGCCATTTTTAACGCACTGCTGATAGGTTTTATAGCACCGTGAGTGTACCTGAGTTAGCTCTACACATCCTGGGGGGCAGGTTCCTTTCGTGTCCGGGGGAAGGGGTTGGGGTTTTTGCTTACATACCCACTGAGCCTTGATTTCACCTGTGGAAGCTGATGGCTTGAGCTGGAGATAGGCCGTTTTAGTGCCACAGTCGACTGCCTGTGTAGCTCGGTACTCAGGTTTGAACTGATGACCTCCGGGGCAGTCACAGGGGTTACCGTAGAGAGTCCTTAACAGCTTTTGGTGTTCCACTGGCCGATCAAACCCCCCTAAGACTGGGGGCATTAGAAGTAACCACAGGAGTTGAGGCAGGAGGAGCAGTTTGCTGGCGTTTAAGCCGGATTTTGAGCGGGTTTTCTGCTCGCTCCACTGCCCACTCATTCTGATTAAATTCTATTGGTGCTGGCTTTAAATGTGAGGCGTGTATCCACGCCGCAATACCGTCTACCTTAACTGCAGTAGGGGTCGTGAGGAGGACAACATACGGTCCCTTCCACCTGGGTTCTAGTGTTAGAGCACGATGTCGCCGCACGAGGACTGAGTCTCCTGGCTTGTAGTTGTGTGGTACTGTCAGGTCCCCGGGCTCGTATGCCTGCTGAAGATTTTTCCAGATGCACTTTTGCAGCGTGGTGAGAGCAGCCAGTCGGGCAGTCAAGGGGGAAGAGGAAGCAAGAGAAGGTTCATAAGTATCAGTTATAACTTTTACTGGGGGAGGAGCCCCATATAGGATTTCAAAAGGGGTTAAACTACACTGGGAGGGGAGAGGGGTGTTTCGAGCCCGGAAAAGGGCTGAAGGGAGGAGGGAAATCCAGTCACTTACGCCAGTCTCTAGAGATAATTTAGTTAAAGTCTCCTTAATAGTTCTATTCATACGCTCTACCTGTCCTGAGCTGTGGGGATGATAGGCACAATGTAGCTTCCAATTGATTCCCAGAGCCCTGGCCAATCCCTGACTTACCTGGGCCACGAAAGCAGGTCTGTTATCGGACCCAATTACCTGGGGAAGTCCGAACCTGGGGAAAATATCATCTAGAATTTTCTTAGATACCATTTGCGCAGTTTCATTTTTACAGGGGTAGGCTTCTACCCAGCCGGAAAAAGTGTCCACAAAAACTAATAGGTATTTCAGTCCATATTTGGTGGGCTTGATCTCGGTGAAGTCAATCTCCCAGTGCTGTCCAGGTCGTGTTCCTCTTAATCGTTTTCCCATTTTGATTCTTCCAGGGTAGGCATTTACCAGCTGACATGGCTGGCACGACTTAACAACTTGTTCTGCAAGTCTTTTTATTTCCTCGGGGCGCGTGTCCCCCAGCCAGTCTCTTGCAATTTCTAACATTTTCCTGGGCCCTAGGTGGGTGAGGCGATGGAGTGTTTTTAGGTACTCTTGAATTCTTGAAGTTTTCTCTTGTCTAGGTACTTCCTTGAGTGGCAACAACCTTCTTGCCTCTGGGTCAGGCTCTTCTATTTCTTCCGGATCTAGTTCAGCAATTTTTGTAGTTTTCCACTCCGGCTTGAGTGGAGGTATAGGGATGTCTTCTCTGACCCATACTAATGCCTCCTCCTGAAGTGGCCTTGGTCCTGCGACGGGGCAGGGCAGTAGTCCCTCAGCTGCAGCCTTTGCCTCTGCATCTGCATTTCGGTTCCCTGCTGCTACTGCTCCATTTCCTTTTTGATGTCCGGGGCAGTAAACGATGGCCAGTTCTTTGGGGAGTTGAAGGGCAGATAATAATTCCAGTATTTCCTTTTTATTTTTAATGTCCTTTCCCGCTGAAGTCAGCAGCCCTCGTCTTTGATAAATTATGCCATGGACGTGGGCGGTTCCAAAAGCATACCGACTATCTGTGTAGATGGTGGCTTTCTTCCCCTTTGCTAATTTTAAAGCTTTTGTTAATGCAATTAGTTCTGCCCGCTGAGCAGAAGTTCCATCTGGCAGCCGTTGGGCCCAAACCACTTTATGATTGCTTACTACTGCTGCTCCGGCTCTTCTTTCTCCTCCTTTTACAAAACTGCTCCCGTCTGTAAACCATATCACATCTGACTGCTTTAACGGCTGGTCCTGGAGATCTTTTCTGGTACTGCTTTCCTCAGCCAGTATGTCTTGGCATTTGTGCAGTACCGGCTCTGCTTCTTCTTCAGGCAGCAGAGTGGCCGGGTTTAAGGTGGCGGGTACTCCGATATGAATTCTGTCTTTGTCTAGCAGAATACTTTGATAGTGTGTAATTCTTGCATTTGAGAGCCACCGGTCCGGAGGCTGGCGGATGATGCTTTCCAGTGCATGTGGGGCTACTATAGTTAGCTTTTGCCCAAGGGAGATCTTGTCAGCATCTTTTACCAAAAGGGCCGCGGCTGCAATTGCCCTAAGGCACTTGGGCCAGCCACTGGCTACTGTGTCCAATTTCTTTGATAAGTAGGCAACCGGTCTTTTCCACAGCCCGAGTGTTTGGGTTAAGACGCCTCTGGCCACCCCGCCTCTTTCTTCCAAAAATAAAGTGAATGGCTTACTCACATCAGGTAGAGCCAGCGCTGGGGCGGACAGCAGGGTCGTCTTGATTGCATCGAAGGCTTGTTGGCAATCAGGAGTCCATTCAAATGCTGAATCTCCCTTTGTGAGATGGTATAGAGGTGCTGCCAGGTTGGCAAAACCCGGAATCCATAAACGGCAAAACCCTGCTGTTCCCAGGAACTCACGCAGCTGTCGCCGTGTTGTTGGTGGCGGGATTTGGGCAACTACTTTTTTTCGAGCCTCCGTCAGCCATCGTTTGCCATCACGTAGGGTATATCCTAGGAACGTTACCTCCTGTCTGCATAATTGGGCCTTCTTGGCAGAGGCCCGGTATCCCAGCTGGGCTAGCTCTTGTAGCAAATCTAGAGTGGCTTGCCTGCAACTGCCCTCGGTTTCGGCAGCGATCAACAGGTCATCGACATACTCTAACAGAGTTACCTGTGGGTGTTGTTCACGAAAAGCACTTAGGTCCTGATGCAAAGCTTCATCAAAAATGGTGGGGGAGTTTTTAAATCCTTGCGGGAGTCGTGTCCATGTCAGCTGGCCTGAGATGCCGGCCTCCGTGTCTGTCCACTCGAAAGCAAACAACGGCTGGCTAGCTGGGTGCAAGGGTAAGCAGAAGAAGGCATCTTTCAAATCCAACATAGTGTACCAAATTCTGTCTGGACTGAGGGTACTAAGCAGATTGTAGGGGTTGGGCACCGTAGGGTGAATGTCTTCCACCCGGGCATTAACTGCCCTCAAGTCCTGTACTGGTCTATAGTCCCCGGAGCTAGGTTTCTTGACAGGGAGGAGTGGAGTATTCCATTGGGACTGGCATTTTACCAGAATTCCTTGCTTATAGAGCTTTCTGATGTGGGGAGTTATTCCCTGCTTTGCTTCTTGACTCATGGGGTATTGCCTGATTCTTACAGGGGTTGCGGTTGCCTTTAATTCCACCACTACTGGTGCCTGTAGTTTCGCCAGCCCTAGTCCAGCAGTCTCGGCCCATGCTGCTGGTGCTATTTCTAACCACCAGTCCAGATCTGTTTTGGAGGTATGGATTTCTTCCTCAAATATTCTATACTCGTCTTCAGCTCTCATGGTTAAAATGGATGTTCCAATAGGTTGGACTTTTGGATTCCTAAAAATTACCTCAGGGCCTGTTTCCTCAAAAGTAATTTGTGCCCTTAATTTAGTTAATAGGTCTCGACCCATTAAAGGTGAAGGACAGTCTGGAATGACCAGGAAGGAGTGCTTTATTTCTCCTCTCCCCAGATCCATTGTACGACTAGTAGTCCAGGGTCTGTACTTGCTTCCATTTGCTCCCTGTACTAAAGTTAGTTTGTTTGCCAATGGCCCTAGTGGTTTCTTCAGGACTGAATATACTGCTCCTGAATCTAACTCAAAATCCACGGGAGTCCCCTCCACTTTAAACTTAGCCCTGAGCTCCGGGAGGGGATTGGAGCCCCGACCCCCTCATTCGGAGTCTATTGCTAGGGTCTTTGTTGAGCGAGGTTTCGGGGGTTGGGAGCACTCCCGTGCCCAGTGCCCTATCTGTCCACATCGAACACACTGGTCCTTCTCGAGCTTGCGCGGCTTCTGTCGTGATCCTAAATCGCGACGCGGGCCTGAGCTCCATCCCGGGTTTTTACGTGGGCCCAGGTCCCTGTCTGCCCTTTCTGCACTGACTGCTACGGCCAGGGCTCTTGCTATTTCCTTAGTTCTCCTGTAATCTCTCCGATCTTCCTTCCGCTCTCTCTCTAATCTTTCTTTCTCTTCCTCTTCCTTCTTACGCTTTTCTCTCTCTTCTTCCCATTCTCTACGTTCCTTTTCTAACCTTTCTTCTCTCTCTTCTTTTGTTTCTCTTTTCTCATATATCTTTTCTGCCTCTTTTAACACATCCTGCAAATTTTTGCCTTGTATGTTTTCTAGCCGCTGTAACTTCCTTCTAATATCTGTTGCTGACTGTCCTACAAAAGCCATGATTACTGATGCCTGATGGACCTCAGAAGCAGGGTCAAATGGGGTATATCGCCTATATGCCTCCATTAGTCTTTCTAGGAAGACAGCTGGTGGCTCCTCTGGCCCTTGTATTATTTCTTTTACCTTGGCTAAATTTGTGGGCTTTCTAGCAGCTTCCCGGAGACCTCTCATGAGTGTCTGGCGATAAGTGGACAGATGTTCCCTACCTCCAGGAGCGTTGGGGTCCCAGTCAGGTCTGCGCAAAGGAAAGATGTCATCTATTTCATCAGGCCTGTCGGTGATTAGACCACCATTCCCAATCACATTTTTCCGTGCTGCGGCCAGGATTCTATTTTGTTCCTCAGTAGTAAAGAGGGTTTTTATCAGTTGTTGGCAATCATCCCAGGTTGGTTGATGAGTGTTCATTAGGGAGTCAAAAAGGTTGATTAATTTAGTAGGGTCCTCTGAAAAAGAAGGATGATTTAGCTTCCAATTGTACAAATCAGAGGAGGGAAAAGGCCAGTACTGTAAGGTAGGCATATTTCCACCATGCCCATCGGGCAAAGGAACGTTGGGGACCACTGGTCTTAGTGGCATTATAGATGCTGCAAGAGGGGCAGAGCTTTGTCCTCTTAGCTGGCTCCGGGTCCCTGCAGCTGGTCCTGTGCGTCCATCCCCTCCCTCTGAGTCAGGGGGGGAGGGTGGATAGTATGATTTCTGTCCGTCTGTTGTTAAAACAGAAGGCAGGCAAGGGGCCCGGTCATGCCCCTTGGTTAATAGCGGTGGTGGTGGCTGGGGAGGGGCAGTGGGAGCTGACAGTGTGGATGGTTCCCCTCTCCCAAATGCAGGCGCTGCGGTGAGCCGCCGGGTCCCCTGGTCTGCACTTCCTGCATTCCCGCAGATCGAGGCAGGAGCTGGGGTGGGCTGTTCCCCTATTCCTAGTGCAGGGGCTGGGGTGACCCGCCACGCCCCCCGGTTTGCCCTTCCCTTCTCCGAACTTTCGCAAGTTGAGGGAGACGCAGGTTGGGCAGACGCTCCCCGCTCTGCAGACCCGGGAAACAGCCACGCCCCCTGACCTGCTCCCTGCTTCTCCGAACTTTCGCAAGTTGAGGGAGATGCAGGGGGGGCAGATGCCTCCCGTTGTGTGGATTCTGTGGGCCTGTAGGGGGGGGGCTCAAAAAGAAGAAGATCAGTTGTATCGGATAAATGTTGGGGAACTGTGGTGGGCATAGAGTTGAGCCGAGAGGGGCTGGCTTCGTTATCTCCTCCGGGGCGCCTCCTTCTTGGGTTCTTACGGGAAGAATGCTATGGTTAGTAGGTGGGGGTAAGGAAGAACGCTCAGGGTCAGGTGGCAAGGCGACCAGGCTGTCGGGAGCTGTTGGAAACAGAAAGGGGCGCATCCATTCCGGGGGGCTTTCACACAAATCTTCCCAAACAAGAATATAGGACTCCTGTTCTGGGTGTCCCTCGGGTTTGGCGCGGTAGATAACGCTTTTTACTTTCCGTACCGATGGCAAATGAAAAGAGCCTTCCTTAGGCCACCCTACACCAAAGGTGGGCCATTCAGAAGAGCAAAATGCCTGCCATTTTCTCTTCTTTATAACCCAAGACTGTTTCTTTGCCCTTTTGTTAACTTCTTTCCAGTGCTCTAGTGTAAGAGCAAGTGGTGTGGATTGTACCTGTCCCATTGCTGCCTGGTCTCACCAGCCTTATGCACAAACAGCTGTTACCAAGCCTCTCTTTCACACAGAATACTTGACAGCAATATATCAAGCCCTCTTTCCACACCTAACAGTGTAACAACCAACAAGGAATAAAAAAAACACAATACAGAGTCCGATTTGGAACACGAAAACAAGGGTAGGGTGTTCCGTAGAGAGAAAACAACAAACTGGGATGAGTGTACCAGAATATGAGGCTGGATCAGTCCAGTTACAAGTAAGAGGACAGAGAAAATTAGTCGCAGAAGACATAGAAAAAGAATGTCCGACCACTTGAGGGAGAAGTGTATTGCTTAAACCAATGTGTTCCTAACCGGCGCTCAGTTTGTCTTGCTGGAGGGCAAGTCTATCTGGAGAGACTTGACTGAGACCCTTTACTCTTCACCAGGATTTATCTATCGGACCACGTCTTTTATGGAGAAGACAGGGTACCTGGCTCCGGGGGACTTTTGCGGTCGGACTCAGTAGCGTTAGTTTAGATACAGTTAGTGAGAGATCTTAAACAGAAAGTTTTTCGGCTCAACAGTCAAAGGACGAGCCCCAAGGGACTCACAATAGAGAAACACAATGACGATATCAGAATTGCCAGATATTCAACTCAAATCGCAAGCCAATATTCCAACAACAGTTTCAAATTCAATAATAGCGACAGAAAGCAAACCTACGACGCAGACAAACCTTTACACAGACAGACCTCCTTCCTGCAACCAGGGAACGTCTTCCCCGTTGCTTTAAATCGCCTCCTAGGCACCCTGGTGCGCGCGGCCAGGGATGTGACTTTGCGTTGGAGTTCGTCAACTCCTTTGCCACTCGGTATACGCATCGAGTGGGAACCTCAGTCTGGGATTCCAAAGTCACACACTTCCACGACTAAGCCCCTTAGTCGAATCACCAGGTCTGTTTGCAATAGCGCTTCCCACAGATAAACCCAGAGCAAAGCACACGGGGAACTAGAGAGTGAGCTAAGGAGAGGAGGAGGGAGAAGGGATCCCAGGGAACTCACCAAGCAGACCTTGTTCACTCGTCCGGCTCGGGTGGGGTGTGTAAGGGTCTCCTGGCTGGCTCGCCAAAAATGAAAAATCCGGACGACCCGACCCCCCAGTTGCCCAGCACAGAATAGTGAAAAAGGCACGTGCTCAGCAAATTGCAGCAAGTTCCAAGTTTAATCTGATCGATCAGAGGTTCGAAACGTGCTCAGAGCAGAGCAGAGGTTGCGAACCCCAAGGTCTGAAATCAAGGGGTTTTTATACAGTTTTCAGGTGGACTGTGTTATTTTTACAGAGGAAACAAGAATGGGCTTTGATATGGGGGAATCCGGAGGTTTTGGGGGTAGGTGTGAGTAGGGTCCAGACTTCAAGTCTCCAAGTGAGCGGGATCCAGACATTAAGTCTCCAAGATGTCTTCAGGATAATTAATGCAAGGTCTGTAAAACCATGGGGAGCCAGCAAATGGATCAGCACCTGTAACTCAGTAGATAAAAGACAAGTAGGTAGTTAACACAGAGGGGAGGGTGAGGGGGGAACATTGCATTGCATGAGAAAGAGACAGACAACTCCCATCAGGAATGTGTAGGGGAAAATATGTTTTTTACTTCTTTCAAGGGCAATCCCCTTTAAAGGGTTGGCTGTAACCCCCATCACCCAAATTGTGCAAAGTGCTCAAAAGAATTATAGTGAGTTTATTAATTGCCTGCTGGAAGCAGCTGAAAGAGCCTTGGAGGAAGAAGCTATTGATAATAAGGATAAGATCTTAAATAAAATGATCTTAATGTGTAGTGAGGCCGACCCTCTTATGCATAAAATGTCTCAAGCCTTTCATATGGCTGTTGGTACTGCCCTTAATCATCCTAGCGGCGAAACCTGCTTTAAGTGTGGAAAACCGGGACATTTTGCGGAACTGCCCTCCAACCTTGCAAGCTGCTAGGCCCCTGGTGCCAGCTTCGGTCTGCCCCCGCAGCAGGCGCAGCTGACATTGGGCCAATACTTGCCATTCTAAAACGGATGCAGCTGGAAATTCCCTGCCTTCCCTTCAGGGAAATGGGCAAAGAGGCCAGCCCTGGGCCTCTCTTTCCTGCCAGCCTCAGGGAACAGCCAACACAGGCCCTGCCACTGCCACTTGAAGCCTTCCAATTCACCTTGAAATAGCCCAATTTATTTTCTTTTATTCAAAAGAAATCTGGAAAGTGGCATCTCTTGCAAAATCTTGAAGCAATTAATAAGACCATGATCCCCATGGGTGCTTTGCAACCTGAACTCTCCTTCCCTATTGCCATCCCTGTAGGATTTTTTAAAACTAGTTATTGAGTTAAATGATTGCCTTTCTTTTTTCCATTCCTTTACATCCTGCTGATTGTAAGGCAATTTTGGCCTCATGGTAATTAACTGTGCTGGCCCCTCCCTGCGTTATCAGTGGAAGGTTCTGCTTCACTTTGTCAGCTCTACACTTTGTCAAATATATGTAGCACAAGTAATAAATTTTGCAAAAAATATTTTTAAAAGAAACCTAATTATCTTATTCAACCTTATAATAAAACAGTATATTAATTGGCTGATGCAAAATAAAATAACTGGCCTTTGGCATGTGCCTCCTTTAAGGAAAAAATTGATATTCATTATCCAGCAAATAAGTTTATACAGTTTTTTTTTAACAAGATGCATGTGCAGAGAAAAAGTTTGGAGTTTTCCCTAAAAGAAGCTCTCAGCGACCCTGACTGTCTGTTACAAGCCAGAGTCACAAGCCAGTGACAACAAAAGATGAGCTATCTCCAGCGGAGAAGGTACCCCCTACCTCTTGGTCTTAAAAGTTCTCCTTTTGAATATCAAAACCTCAGGTCAGCACAGAGAAAGATAAAGTCCTGGCCCCACTCAAGGGAAGGGCCATATACCCCCAACTCACTCAAGGTCTGTTTTTCTTTAAGATCCCTATAAGCTGGCTACCCCCCCTCCATCCTTTAGGGTAGGAATGCAGCCCTACAAGTAATGCTTACCCTGCATAATAAAGGATGTAACCACCTCCCCTAGGTTTTATTGATATGTAACTTCCCTTAGATTTTTTAAATGATTATCTTTATTTAAACACCATTATTACAAATATGAGTATAGCTGTATGATTACAGTCATGTAAAGAACACCCCCCATTCACCAGTGCACCATTCCCACCACCAATTTCCCAGATATAGTTGTCTCTCTGTTGTGATAAATGTTCCTTTCTCCTAACTGAGTTAGGATGCCTGAGTTAAAATGTTTTTCTAAGATAAAGACCACAGTTGTAAAATTAGGAATGGTAATGCTGTGTCTTTGCTGTATAAAAACTTGTTAGTTTTCTGTTTCAGGGTCTTTGCTCTGGAGTTCATCCCTTAGCACTGGCCCTGGTGTCCCACTGGCACCAAAAATAAATAAGTCATCATTTTTACAAAATTTCATGGCTTCGTATCTCCTTAAAATGCTCCAGACACCACTCGAGAGAGGGGGACTAATCCCAGATCCCAACATAACTATATAGTTCTGCTGTGGATGGAGGGATAGTGAGGTCTTTCTTGGCCCAGCCTGGTGTCTGCAGTACCTAAGGCCTGGCATCTCCTGTTTCTTCATTTCTCTGCATTGGACAGCTAATTAGGACATCCGGACCTTTCACATGTTTTTATTTTTCCCATTATAATATAATCCTCTCCTGTTACTAATGCAAATGTCATATTTATGAATAGGTCTTCTAATAACACACTGCCTATATAATTAATGATGTGTTCACCATAATATCCACTGATCACACTTCTGCACAGTTGGTAAAATTATGAGGTTTTAACAGTGTTTAAAAATGTCATAATAAGCCATTTAATCTATGCAGAGGTAAGTTCCTGTGTAGTCAAAAGACAGAGAAAAATATTGGAGAAAAAATATCACCTCTCTCTTAAAGTTGGTAAAATTTGGCTTAAGTTCAGCAGAAATAGTGCTAGCCTGTGTGTGTCTTTGTGGTTACAAGTTTGATTGCTCTGCTAAAGATGGCAGATAGCGGCGGAGGTATAAATTCAAAATAAGTAAATAAATAAATGTGCAACTCTGTTTATGTCGAATTTATAATAAGAATTAGTGTCAGGGGCCAGAGAGATAGCATAGAGGTAATGCAGAAGGACATCAGTTCAAATTCCGGCTCCCACATGGTCCCCCAAGCCTGCCAGGAGCAATTTCTGAGCATGGAGCCAGGAATAACCCCTAAGCACTGCCGGGGTTGTGACCCAAAACCACAAAAATAAAAATAAAAGAATTAGTGTCAGATTTGTTTGTGAATTAAATTATGCGGCATGAGTGTGCTTTTTTTTTTTAGTCGATTACTTTTTTTTTTAAAATATATTTAAACACCTTAATTACATACATGATTGTGTTTGGTTTTCAGTCATGTAAAGAACACCACCCATCACCAGTACAACATTCCCATCACCAATGTCCCAAGTCTCCCTCCTCCCCACCCGACCCCCGCCTGTACTCTAGACAGGCTCTCAATTTTCCTCATCCATTCTCGTTATTAGGACAGTTCAAAAGGTAGTTATTTCCCTAACTAAACTCATCACTCTTTGTGGTGAGCTTCCTGAGATGAGCTGTAACTTCCAGTTCTTTTCTCTTTTGTGTCTAAAAATTATTATTACAAGGGTGTCTTTCATTTTTCTTAAAACCCATAGATGAGTGAGATCATTCTGCGTTTTTCTCTCTCTCTCTCTGACTTATTTTACGCAGCATAATAGATTCCGTGTACATCCATGTATAGGAAAATTTCATGACTTCATCTCTCCTGACAGCTGCATAATATTCCATTGTGTATATGTACCACAGTTTCTTTAGCCATTCGACTGTTGAAGGGCATCTTGGTTTTTTCCAGAGTCTTCCTATGGTAAATAGTGCTGCAATGAATATAGGTGTAAGGAAGGGGCTTTTGTATTGTATTTTTGTGTTCCTAGGGTATATTCCTAGGAGTGGTATAGCTGGATCGTATGGGAGCTCAATTTCCAGTTTTTGGAGGAATCTCCATATTGCTTTCCATAAAGGTTGAACTAGACGGCATTCCCACCAGAAGTGGATAAGAGTTCCTTTCTCTCCACATCCCCGCCAACACTGTTGATTCTCATTCTTTGTGATGTGTGCCATTCTCTGGGGTGTGAGGTGGTATCTCATTGTTGTTTTGATTTGCATCTCCCTGATGATTAGTGATGTGGAACATTTTTTCATGTGTCTTTTGGCCATGTGTATTTCTTCTTTGTCAAAGTGTCTGTTCATTTCTTCTCCCCATTTTTTGATGGGGTTAGATGTTTGTTTCTTGTAAAGTTCTGTCAGTGCCTTGTATATTTTGGAGATTAGCCCCTTATCTGATGGGCATTGGGTGAATAGTTTCTCCCACTCAGTGGGGGGCTCTTGTATCCTGGGCACTATTTCCTTTGAGGTGCAGAAGCTTCTCAGCTTAATATATTCCCATCTGTTAATCGCTGATTTCACTTGCTTGGAGAGTGCAGTTTCCTCCTTGAAGATGCCTGTAATGTCCTGGAGTGTTTTGCCTATGTGCTGTTCTATATATATTACGGTTTTGGGGCTGATATCATGGTCTTTAATTTATTTGGATTTTACCTTCGTACATGATGTTAGCAAACGGTCTAAGTTCAATTTTTTGCAAGTGGCTATCCAATTGTGCCAGCACCACTTGTTGAAGAGGCTTTCCCTGCTCCATTTAGGATTTCCTGCTCCTTTATCAAAAATTAGGTGATTGTATGTCTGGGGAACATTTTCTGAGTATTCAAGCCTATTCCACTGATCTGAGGACCTGTCCTTATTCCAATACCATGCTGTTTTGATAACTATTGCTTTGTAGTACAGTTTAAAGTTGGGGAAAGTAATTCCACCCATATTCTTTTTCCCAATGATTGCTTTAGCTATTCGAGGGTGTTTATTGTTTCATATGAATTTCAAATGTGTCTGATCCACTTCTTTGAAGAATGTCATGGGTATTTTTAGAGGGATGGCATTAAATCTGTATAATGCCTTGGGGAGTATTGCCATTTTGATGATGTTAATCCTGCTAATCCATGAGCAGCGTATGTGTTTCCATTTCCGTGTGTCCTCTCTTATTTCTTGGAGCAGATTTTTATAGTTTTCATTGTATAGGTCCTTCACATATTTAATCAAGTTGATTCCAAGATATTTGAGTTTGTGTGGCACTATTGTGAATGGCGTTGTTTTCTTAATGTCCATTTCATCCATATTACTATTGGTGTAGAGAAAGGCCATTGATTTTTGTGTGTTAATTTTGTAGCCTGCCACCTTGCTATATGAGTCTATTGCTTCTAGAAGCTATTTGATAGAGTCTTTAGGGTTTTCTAAGTAGAGTATCATGTCATCTGCAAACAGTGAGAGCTGGACTTCTTCCTTTCCTATCTGGATTCCCTTGATATCCTTTTCTTGCCTAATCGCTATAGCAAGTACTTCCAGTGCTATGTTGAATAGGAGTGGTGAGAGAGGACAGCCTTGTCTAGTGCCAGAATTTAGAGGAAAGGTTTTAGTTTTTCTCCATTGAGGATAATATTTGCCACTGGCTTGTGGTAGATGGCCTTCACTATATTGAGTAAGGATCCCTCCATTCCCATCTTGCTGAGAGTTTTGATGAAGAATGGGTGTTGGACCTTATCAAATGCTTTCTCTGCATCTATTGATATGATCATGTGGTTTTTATTTTTCTTGTTATTGATGTTGTGTATTATGTTGATAGATTTATGGATGTTAAACCAGCTTTGCATTCCTGGGATGAAACCTACTTGATCGTAGTGGATGATCTTCTTAACGAGGCATTGAATGCTATTTGCCAGGATTTTTTTGAGGATCTTTGCATCTGCATTCATCAGCGATATTGGTCTGTAATTTTATTTTTTTGTAGCATCACTGTCTGGTTTAGGTATCAAGGTGATGTTGGCTTCATAAAAGCTATTTGGAAGTGTTTCTGCTTGTTCAATTTTCATGAAAGAGTCTTGCCAAGATTGGCAGTAGTTCCTCTTGGAAAGTTTGATAGAATTCATTAGTGAATCCATCTGGACCTGGGCTTTTGTTTTTCGGCAGACATTTGCTTACTGTTTTAATTTCATCAATGGTGATGGGGGTGTTTAGATATGCTACATCCTCTTCCTTCAACCGTGGAAGATTATAAGAGTCCAAGAATATATCCAATTGTTCCAGGTTTTCATTTTTGGTGGCGTAAAGTTTTTCAAAATAGTTTCTGATTACCCTTTGAATCTCTGTCATATCAGTAGTGATCTCTCCTTTTTCATTCCTGATATGAGTTATCAAGTTTCTCTCTCTCTCTTTTTTTGTTAGGATTGCCAGTGGTCTATCAATCTTGTTTATTTTTTCAAAGAACCAACTTCTGATTTCTTTGATCTTTCGGATTGTATTTTGAGTTTCCACTTCTTTGATTTCTGCTCTCAGCTTTGTAATTTCCTTCTGTTTTCCTATTCTTGGGTCCATTTGTTGAGCATTTTCTAATTCTATTAGCTGTGTCATTAAGCTACTCAGGTAAGCTCCTTCTTCCTTCCTGATGTGTGCTTGCAAAGCTATAAATTTCCCTCTCAGTACTGCTATTTCTGTGTCCCATAAGTTCTGATAGTTTGTGTCTTTATTGTCATTTGTTTCCAGGAACCTTTTTATTTCCTCCTTGATTTCATCTCGGACCCACTGGTTATTGAGCATGAGGCTGTTTAACTTCCAGGTGTTAAAGTGTTTCTTCTGAGTCCCTTTGGAGTTCACAAATAATTTCAGAACCTTGTGTTCAGCAAAGGTAGTCTTCAAAATTTATATCCTCTTGATCTTATGGAGGTATGTTTTATGTGACAGCATGTAGTCTATCCTGGAGAATGTCCCATGTACATTGGAGAAGAATGTGTATCCAGGTTTCTGGGGATGGAGTCTCCTATATATATCCACTAGGCCTCTTTCTTCCATTTCTCTTTTCAGGTCTAGTATATTCTTGTTGGGTTTCAATCTGGTTGACCTATCCAGTGTTGACAAAGCCGTGTTAAGATCCCCCACAATTATTCTGTTGTTGTTGATATTATTTTTCAGATTTGTTAACAGTTGTATTAAATATTTTGCTGGCCCCTCATTCGGTGCATATATGTTTAGGAGAGTGAATTCTTCCTGCTCTACGTACCCCTTGATTAATATAAAATGTCCATCTTTGTCCCTTACAACCTTTCTGAGTATAAAGTTTGCATTATCTGATATTAGTATGGGCACTCCAGCTTTTTTCTGGGTGTTGTTTGCTTGGATACTTTTTCTCCAGCCTTTTATTTTGAATCTATGTTTGTTCTGACTATTCAGGTGTGTTTCTTGTAGGCAGCAGAAGGTTGATGGAGATTTTTTGATCCATTTAGCCACTCTGTGTCTCTTAACAGGTGCATTTTGTCCATTGATGTTGAGAGAAAGAATGGTCCTGGGATTTAATGCCATCTTTATATCGAAATTTGGTGTGTCTTTTGGTTAGTCTTGTTTTAAATTAGGTCTTTCAGTTTTTCTCTTAAGACTGGTTTTGAGTCTGGAAATTTTCTGAGCTGTTTTTTTGTCTGTGAAACCATGTATTCTTTCATCAACCCGGAAAGTGAATTTTTTTGGTACACTATTCTAGGTGAAGCATTCATTTCATTCAGTCTTGTCACAATATCCCACCACAGCTTTCTGGAATTGAGTGTTTCTGGTGACAGGTCTGCTGTAATTCTCAGGGAAGCTTGCTTGAACGTGATTTCCCCTTTTGATCTTGCTGTTTTCAGAATTCTGTCTCTATCTGTGGGATTTGTCATTGTGACTAGAATGTGTCTTGGGGTGGTTTTTCTGGGGTCTCTTTTGGTTGGTACTCTTCGGGCATGCAGGATTTGATCACATATATTCTTTAGCTCTGGAAGTTTCTCTTTAATGATGTTCTTGACCGTTGATTCTTCCTGGAAATTTTCTTCCTGGGTCTCTGGGACTCCAATGATTCTTAAGTTGTTTCTGTTGATCTTATCTTAGATTTCTATTTTCATCTGTTCCCATTCTTTGACTAATTTTTCCATTGTCTGCTCATTTGCTTTAAGTTTTTTGTCCAATCTCTCCTGCTGTATGGAATTGTTATGTATCTCATCTTCCACAGCACCAAGTCTATTCTCAGCTTCTGATACCCTGTCCCAGAGCTTATCCATTTTGTCATTCACTTCGTTTACTGACTTTTTCAGTCTTGTTAGTTGACATATTATTTCAGTTTGGAGTTTTGTGATTTCTGTCTTCATATTTTCTTGGTTCTTATTAGTGTTCTGTTCAACTCGATCCATGGTTTCTTGGAGATCTTTGAGCATCTTCCATATTGCTAGTCTAAAGTCCTTATCTGAGAGGTTGATTAGTTGGTTGGTCATTACCTGGTCCTCAGAATTGTCATCTTCATTCTCTATGATGCTGGCCTGCGTTGTTTCCCCATTTTCACACTTGTATTGTGGGTTTTTCTACGTGTGTGGTGGTATTCATTGTCTATATGATGCAGGCAGCACACTCCTCTGGCTCCTCCCTTTCTGGATGGGCTGAATTGCCTCTAAGGGAGGGGAGTCCTCCGTGGATGAAGCCTCACACTGGGTCAAGTCTTAGGCCCGAGCATGCAACAGAGAAGACAGTTCGAAGAAAAATGTTTGCTTCTGTGATATAGCACCGTTCTTAGTGTAATTTTTCCTTCTTGTTGCAATGGTGTTCTTTCCTTAGAAAGAGTGCACGGCCTCCTAGCGAAGCAGAGCGCCGTGCTCCGCTGAAGCCTCTTTTTGCTCCACTCACAAGAGTTTCATGCAAGAGGACAGTAGACAGACATATACATGTCAAACTCACAGATTTTCACAGTTGGCCCCCACTGGGCCGGTGTACTTTTGTGGATTTTCCCTGCCTGGTGTCACACACAGTGATCCGGCTTTTGCAAAGTATTGCCGTTTTTCATGCTCTGTAATCCCTCCCTAAAAATGGCCTCAGGGCAAGCGAGTTTTCTGGAGCCTCTTTTTGCCCCACTCGCAAGAGTTTCACGCAAGAGGACAGTAGACAGACATAAACAGGTCAAACTCACAGTTTTTCACAGTTGGGCCCCACTGGGCCGGTGTACTTTCATGGATTTTCCCCGCTTGGTGTCACACACAGGGACGAGTGTGCCTTTTCTAAAAACATTTTTGTAATTGAGTTTTGTGCACTGAGTGGTATAAAGTAATTATTAAAACATTGGAAATGAAAAAACCTTCTAAATTCAGGTCTGTGAGAGTTAAAAAATTCTCTCAGGAGAAAGAGCAATAGGGAGATAAGGACACTAAACTTTCTTTGTTTATGCCTCAGAAATTTTAGAGAAAGATAACAACTCTATCACTTGTAAAAAAAAAAGTCTTTGGAAAAATTGGGAGTGCTGCCTGTGTGTGACTATCTACTATCCTGTTGCGTGAAACTCTTGGGAGAAGGCCAAAAAGAGGCTCCAGAAAACTCACTCTCCCAGAGGCCAATTCTAGGGTGGAACACCAAGGAACTGCTCCATAACTTGAAAACCAGCTATGCTTTGCAGAACCCAGTTCCCCTGTTTGTGACGTCAGGCTGGGAAAATCCACGAAACTACACCTACCCAGTGGGGCCCGACTGAAAAATTGTGAGTGCTGCCTGTGTGTGCCTGTCTACTATCCTGTTGTGTGAAACTCTTGGGAGTGGGCCGAAAAAAGGCTCCAGCAGAGCACTTTGGCACCACTTCGCTACGCGGCTGTGCACTCTTTCTAAGGAAAGAACACCATCACAACAAGAAGAAAAAAATCACACTAGGAACTGTGCTGGATCACTGAAGCCCAGCATTACTCTCCGGACTGTCTTCTCTGCTATGTGCTCAAGCCTAAGGTTTGATCCTGAGTGAGGCTTCATCCACAAGGACTCCCCTCTCTTGGATACAAGTCGACCCATCCAGAAAGGGTAGAGCCAGAGGAGTGTGCTGCCTGCATCATTTAGTCAATGAATACCACCACAACACGTAGAAAAACCCACAATGCAAGTGTGAAATGGGGAAACAACACAGGCCAGCATCAGACAGAGAGAATGAAGATGACAATTCTGATGACCAGGTAATGACCAACCAACTAATCAACCTCTCAGATAAGGACTTTAGGCTAGCAATATGGAAGATGCTCAAAGATCTCCAAGAACCCATGGATTGAGTTGAACAGAACACTAATAAGAACCAAGAAAATATGAAGACAGAAATCACAAAACTCCAAACTGAAATAACATGTCAACTAACAGGACTGAAAAAGTCCGTAAATGAAGTGAATGACAAAATGGATAAGCTCTGGGACAGGTTATCAGAAGCTGAGAATAGACTTGGTGCTGTGGAAGATGAGATATATAACAATTCCATACAGCAGGATAGATTGGGAAAAAAAAACTTAAAGCAAATGAAAAGACAATGGAAAAAATTAGTCAAAGAATGGAAACAGATGAAAATAGAAGTCTAGGATAAGATCAACAGAAACAACTTAAAAATCATTGGAGTCCCAGAAACACAGGAAGAAAATTTCCAGGAAGAATCAATGGTCAAGAACATAAATAAAGAGAAATTTCCAGAGTTAAAGAATATATGTGATCAAATCCTGATGCTCAAAGAGTACCAAACAAAAAAGACCCCAGAAAAACTAACTCAGACACATTCTAGTTTCAATGACAAATCCCACAGATAGAGACAGAATTCTGAAAACAGCAATATCAAAAGGGGAAATTACATTAAAGCAAGCATCCTTGAGATTTACAGCAGACCTGTCACCAGAAGCACTCAATGCCAGAAAGCAGTGGTGGGATATTGTGACAAGACTGAATGAAATGAATGCTTCACCTAGAATAGTGTACCAAAAAAAATTCACTTTCCGGGTTGATGAAAGAATACATGGTTTCACAGACAAAAAAACAGCTCAGAAAATTTCCAGACTCAAAACCAGTCTTAAGAGAAAAACTGAAAGACCTAATTTAAAACAAGACTAACCAAAAGACACACCAAATTTCGATATAAAGATGGCATTAAATCCCAGGACCATTCTTTCTCTCAACATCAATGGACAAAATGCACCTGTTAAGAGACACAGAGTGGCTAAATGGATCAAAAAATCTCCATCAACCTTCTGCTGCCTACAAGAAACACACCTGAATAGTCAGAACAAACATAGATTCAAAATAAAAGGCTGGAGAAAAAGTATCCAAGCAAACAACACCCAGAAAAAAGCTGGAGTGCCCATACTAATATCAGATAATGCAAACTTTATACTCAGAAAGGTTGTAAGGGACAAAGATGGACATTTTATATTAATCAAGGGGTACGTAGAGCAGGAAGAATTCACTCTCCTAAACATATATGCACCGAATGAGGGGCCAGCAAAATATTTAATACAACTGTTGACAAATCTGAAAAATAATATTAAC
This sequence comes from Suncus etruscus, assembly GCF_024139225.1. Taxonomy (NCBI): domain Eukaryota; kingdom Metazoa; phylum Chordata; class Mammalia; order Eulipotyphla; family Soricidae; genus Suncus; species Suncus etruscus. Next base: position 38,596,538 of record NC_064863.1, on the reverse strand, counting down.
AACAACAGAATAATTGTGGGGGATCTTAACACGGCTTTGTCAACACTGGATAGGTCAACCAGACTGAAACCCAACAAGAATATACTAGACCTGAAAAGAGAAATGGAAGAAAGAGGCCTAGTAGATATATATAGGAGACTCCATCCCCAGAAACCTGGATACACATTCTTCTCCAATGTACATGGGACATTCTCCAGGACAGACTACATGCTGGCACATAAAACATACCTCCATAAGATCAAGAGGATAGAAATTTTGCAGACTACCTTCGCTGACCACAAGGCTCTTAAATTATTTGTGAATTCCAAAGGGACTCAGAAGTAAAACTTTAACACCTGGAAGTTAAACAGCCTCATACTGAATAACCAGTGGGTCCGAGATAAAGTCAAGGAGGAAATCAAAAGGTTCCTGGAAACAAATGACAATAAGTACACAAACTATCAGAACTTATGGGACACAGCAAAAGCAGTACTGAGAGAAAAATTTATAACTTTGCTAGTACACATCCGGAAGGATGAAGGATCTTACCTGAGTTGCTTAATGACACAGCTAATAGAACTAGAAAGTGCTCAACAAAAGGACCCAAAAATAGGGAGACAGAAGGAAATAACAAACCAGAGAGCAGAAATCAATGAAGTGAAAATCCAAAAAACAATCTGAAAGATCAATGAAAGCAGAAGTTGGTTCTTTGAAAAAATAAACAAGGTTGATAGCACTGGCAAAACTAACAAAGAAAGAGAGAAAGAAACTTGATAACTCGTATTCGGAATGAAAAAGGAGAGATCACTACTAATATGACAGAGATTCAAAGGGTAATCAGAAACTACTTTGAGAAGCTAAAGCAATCATTGGGAAAAAGAATATGGGAGGAATTACTTTCCCCAACTTTAAACTGTACTACAAAGCAATAGTTATCGAAACAGCATGGTATTGGAATAAGGACAGACCCTCAGATCAGTGGAATAGGCTTGAATACTCAGAAAATTTTCCCCAGACATACAATCACCTAATTTTTGATAAAGGAGCAGGAAATCCTAAATGGAGCAGGGAAAGCCTCTTCAACAAGTAGTGTTGGCACAACTGGATAGCCACTTGCAAAAAATTGAACTTAGACCCCCAGCTAACATCATGTACGAAGGTAAAATCCAAATGGATTAAAGACCTCGGTATATGCAAGCCCCTCGGAGGGGCCCGGCCAGTTGGAATCTGCCGAGAGGCTCACGGACGACCGCACCTTTATTTAGCAGGGCTTGAAGCACGACCACACCTGTGAAAAATCTGGGAGAGGTTAGTAATAACGACCTAAGACGATTTAAACCTTTCAAAGGCGTTTATTGAGGTTCAGCACCTCCTTATATAGCTAAGGTGAAGGAGGCAGGCAAAAGGCAATGTCAATCATGCTTAATTAGCAGTTTCCATGGAAACATCCCATGACCTTCTAACTGCATTCCTAAACTCTTAACAGATACCAGGTGGGGGCAATGTTCTTACAGAAATAATTTTGTACAGGCAATGTAACATATACACAATAATGACTGTCTTGTTAACTCAGGAACATGGATAAGGGTGTAAGGCCTCATTTCTGGGAATGGTACTGGGCCGTATTGCTCTCCTCCGGGCGACAAGGTTAATTATACTTTGCAGCTACACATTTTTTCCTGTTAGCTCAAGGATTTGTAGCAAAACAGCACGTAGACAGCTTGTAGCTGGAAAATGGCAGAGAGAGTATAGCAAAATGGCCACTGCCATGTCACAGTAACCAACAGATATCAGACCCAAAACCATAAAATTTATAGAACAACATGTAGGCAAAACACTTCAGAACATTGAGACTACAGGCATATTCAAGGAGGAAACTGCACTCTTCAAGCAAGTGAAAGCAGAGATTAACAGATGGGCATATATTATGCTGAGAATCTTCTACACCTCAAAGGAAATAGTGCCCAGGCTAGAAGAGCCACTCACTGAGTGGGAGAAACTATTCACCCAATACCCATCAGATAAGGGGTTAGTATCCAAAATATACAAGGCACTGACAGAACTTTACAAGAAAAAAAACATCTAATCCCATCAAAAAATGGGGAGAAGAAATGAACAGACACTTTGACAAAGAAGAAATACAAACGGCCAAAAGACACATAAAAAAATGCTCCACATTACTAATCATCAGGGAGATGCAAATCAAAACAATGATGAGATACCACCTCACACCACAGAGAATGGCACACATCACAAAGAATGAGAATAAACCATGCTGGTGGGGATGTGGATAGAAAGGAACTCTTATCCACTGCTGGTGGGAATGCTGTCTAGTTCAACCTTTATGGAAAGCGATATGGAGATTCCTCCAAAAACTGGAAATTGAGCTCCCATATGATCCAGCTATACCACTCCTAGGAATATACACTAGGAACACAAAAATGCAATACAAAAATCTTTTTCTTACACCTATATTCATTGCAGCACTATTTACCATAGCAAGACTCTGGAAACAACCAAGATGCCCTTCAACAGACGAATGGCTAAAGAAACTGTGGTACATATACACAATGGAATATTATGAAGCTGTCAGGGTAGATGAAGTCATGAAATTTTCCTATATATGGATGTACACAGAATCTATTGTGCTGAGTGAAATAAGTCAGAGAGAGAGAGAGAGAGAGAGAGAGAGAGAGAGAGAGAGAGAGAGAGAGAGAGAGAGAGAGAGAGAGAGAGAAACGCAGAATGGTCTCACTCATCTATGGGTTTTAAGAAAAATAAAAGACATTCCTGCAATAATAATTTTAAGACACAAAAGAGAAAAGAACTGGAAGTTACAGCTCACCTCAGGAAGCTCACCACAAAGAGTGATGAGTTTAGTTAGAGAAATAACTACATTTTGAACTGTCCTAATTATGAGAATGTATGAGGGAATTGGAAAGCCTGTCTAGAGTACAGGCGGGGTTCGGGTGGGGAGGAGGGAGATTTGGGGCATTGGTGATGGGAATGTTGCACTGGTGATGGGTGGTGTTCTTTACATGACTGAAACCCAAACACAATCATGTATGTAATCAAGGTATTTAAATAAAATTAAAAAAAAGAAAAAAAAACTTTTGGTGTTCTAAAATTTAAAAGGACAATAAAATGTTAAAAATTTGAATCTTTTATATTTCTATTAGAAAATTATTTTTGATCTTAACAGTATATGGAAAATGTTGTAGTTAGCCTTTTTTAAAAATATTGTTAATTAATTTTATAAAAGTAACTAAACTTTATAAGCAGGTTGACAAAAATTATAAAATATAATTTTGGTCTTAAGCTCTAGGTGTGGAAATGCATCAGATGTCTTTAACTATATTTTATAATGATCTAAACATTTTGTTAGTTTGGTATATAATATTTTTTTACAAATTATTCACTTGAAATATTCAAAGTAGGAACAGTTGTTTGTTTTTAAAATCAGTTTTTCATACCTTTAATAATCATAGTTTATTCTCTTGTGTTTAATCATAAAAATTTTAACACTTTATTGCAGCTGTCTTACTGTTCTACTGTGAAACTAATTTAAAGGAAATCCATTCATTTACAGCAGATATCATACTTCAAAGTGGAGAATCCTTCTACAATGCTCATTAACCATTTTACTTAAAAATTTTTAACTCCTTACTAACCATTTTACTTAATGTTTTAAACTTCAAATTAGGATTGTTTTAAAAATGTTTTGTACTAAATCTCAACCTTAAGGCTTTTATTTTCAGCAATGCTCCACTCTATCTACATTAAGTACTTCTAAAAGCTGAAAAAGTTTTTCCACAAAAAAAATTTTTTTACAAACATGCTGGCTGAATATTTAAAAGTGCTTGTCCAATTTTACCCGGGTCAAATTTTTTTCTTTTTTTTATTTTTAATTATGAGAACAAAGATGCAAAGAAAGAGGACAAGGTAAAGTTACAGTGGAAGGACAATCACACATAAATAGAATTCTCAGTAGTCCTATTGTTGATATCTTAACTTTGAACTTTTAGCCAAAGAACATTAAGAAAATTTAAACAGAACCTATGTACAATTGCTTTGTCCCTCAAGTCCCCATATTGTAGTACATAATATTTCTTAGCAGCACACAAAGCAATCTAAAGACACAACTCTTATGTAACTCCTTAAACATTGAAGGCAAAGTACTTTTTTACGTTTCCATGCACATGCATATTAGTTTTAGTAACCTCAAATGTTTAATTGGTTTGTTTCTCTTAAGGATTAGAGTCAAAGGAGCACAGTAAAAATGGTGTTAGAGTGGAAATTATTGTTTGCATAGGCCCACCAAAATATGAGGGACATGGAATGGAAAAGCTTTGGCCTAAATATAAGGAGACCCTACCCCTGAAGTTTCCTGGCATATGACCAACTCTAGGCTCCAGGCAAACTAGTTTGTCTAATCCAGGTCATTGTCTATAGTGCCAATATACTTTTATTTTTCACACAGTCTCTGTTGTTGGTATCATGCTTATGTATTAAAGATCCTGAAATCTGCATATTCTATACTGCAGTCAGGATGGTGCAGAGTGTCTTCTCATTTCACCTCACAGTAAAAGGGCAATGCAGAGAACCCTGTCCTATAAGCAGGTCATTGTTATTGTCAAGTCTTCTTAGTGAGTGAGCAAGTCGATGCCAGAGCCATGGTAGTGTCTTCCTGGTAGAGGATTGCTTCCAGGTATTGGTATAAAAAACCTTGGATGTTTTGTAGATACCTTCCCTGGTTCAGGGGTGAATAGAGGATGCCCATTCCTATGAATGCCAGGTTATTATATCAATGTTCAGGGTGTAAGGTCCCATTGCACTACGAGATTTGTATCTTCCAATCTCTAATAGATAAGAACTTGTTTGTATGTACAGTATTTTCCCATTTTAATGTGCCTATGCAAACAAGAAACAATGCCACGTGGTGTTATTGGCGCATATGGGGGCCATAAGAAGAGGATAGAATTAGTGCTCTGGAAGATGAGATGCATAACAACTTTACACAGCAGAAGAGATTGGAAAAAAGCCTTAAATCAAAGGATCAGACAATGGAAAAGTTACTCAAAGAATATGAGCAAATAAAAATAGAAGTCTTTGATAAGCTCAACAGAAACAACTTAAGAATCATTGGAGTCCCAGAGACCCAAGAAGAAAATCTCCAGGAAGAATCAATGGTCAAGAACATCAACAAAGATAAACTACCAGAGCTAAAGAAAACATGTGACCAAATCCTGCATGCCTGAAGAGTACCAGCTAAAATAGACCCCAGGAGAAACACCCCAAGACACATCCTAGTCACCATCATGAAACCCACAGAGATAGAATATTGCAAGCAGCAAGATCAAAAAGGGAAATTACATTCCAGGGAGCATCCTTGAAATTTACAGCAGACCTGTCACCAGAAACACTCAAGGCCAGAAGGCAATGGTGAGATATAGTGGCACAACTCAATGAAATAAATGCTTTGCCAAGAATACTGCACCCAGCAAAACTCACTTTCAGGTTTGAAGGATGTATACATGGCTTCACAGATAAACAACAGCTCAAAAACTTTGCAGACTCAAAACCAGCCTTAAAAGAAAAACTGAAAGATCTATTCTAAGGACAAGACAGAACAAAAAACACACCAAACTTCTACACAAAGATGGCAATAAATCCCATGACAATTATTTCTCTCAATATCAATGGACTAAATGCACTCGTTAAGAGGAACAGAGTGGCAAAATGGATCAAAAAACTGAAGCCAACCTTCTGCTGTCTACAAAAAACACACCTGAATAGTCAGAATAAACATAGACTCAAAATCAAAGGCTGGAGGAAAATCATTCAAGCAAACAACACCCGTAAAAAAGCGGGGGTGGCTATACTAATATCAGATGACACAAACTTTATACTCAGAAAAGTTGTAAGGGACAAAGATGGATATTAGGTACTAATCAAGGGATTTGTGCAGCAGGAAGAAATCACTCTCCTAAACATATACACACCCAATGAGGGACCAGCAAAATATTTAATACAATTGTTGACAAATCTGAAGAAGGATATCAACAATAACACAATAATTGTGGGAGAACTCAACACAGGCTTGTCAACACTCGATAGGTCAACCAGACTGAAAACCAACAAGAATATACTAGACCTGAAAAGAGAAATGGAAGAAAGAGGCCTAGTAGATTTATATAGGACACTCCATCCTCAGAAACCTGAATACACATTCTTTTCTAATGTACATGGGTCATTCTCCAGGATAGACCACATGCTGGCACATAAAACATACCTCCATAAAATCAAAAAGATAGAAATTTTGTAGGCTACCTTTGCTGACCACAAGGCTCTGAAGTTAGATGTGAACTACAAAGGGACACAGAAGAAAAAATTTAACACCTGGAAGTTAAACAGCCTCATGCTCAATAACCAGTGGGTCCGAGATGAAATCAAGGAGGAAATAAAAAGGTTCCTGGAAACAAATGACAATAAAGACACAAACTATTAGAACTATGGGACACAGCAAAAGCAGTACTGAGAGGAAAATTTATAGCTTTGCAAGCACACATCAGGAAGGAAGAAGGAGCTTACCTGAGTTGCTTAATGACACAGCTAATAGAACTAGAAAGTGCTCAACAAAATGACCCAAAAATAGGGAGAAAGAAGGAAATAACAAACCTGAGAGCAGAAATCAACGAATTGGAAGCCTAAAAAACAATCCGAAAGATCAACGAAAGCAGAAGTTGGTTCTTTAAAAAAATAAACAAGATTGATAGACCATTGGCAAAACTCACAAAGCAAAAGAGAGAAAGAGAAACTTGATAATGTGTATTACAAATGAAAAGGGGGAGATCACTGCAGATACTGCAGAGATTCAAAGGGTATTCAGAGAATACTTTGAGAAACTCTATGCCACTAAATATGAGAACCTGGAAGAAATGGATACATTTTTTAACTCATATAACCTTCCATGGTTGAATAAAGAAGATGTAGCATATATAAACACCTCCATCATTATTGAAGTAATTAAAACTGTAATCAAAAATTTGCCCAAAAACAAAAGCCCAGGCCCTGATGGATTCACGAATGAGTTCTTTCAAACCTTTCAAGAGAAACTACTACCAATCCTGGCCAGGCTCTTTTATGAAATCAAAACAACAGGAACACTTCCAAATAGCTTTTATGAAGCCAACATCACCTTAATACCAAAACCTGATAGAGATGCTGCCAAAAAAGAAAATTACAGACAATATCCCTGATGAACACAGATGCAAAGATCCTCAACAAAATCCTAGTGAACAGGATCAAGAGCCTCAACAAGAAAATCATTCATTTTGATCAAGTAGGTTTCATTCCCAGGAATGGAAGGCTGGTTTAACATCCGTAAATCTATCAACATAATACACAATATCAACAACAAGAAAAATAAAAATCACATGGACATATCAATAGACGCAGAAAAAGCATTTGATAAGGTTCAACACCCATTCTTGATAAAAACTCTCAGCAAGATAAGAATAAAAGGAACCTTTCTCAATATAGTGAAAGCCATCTACCAGAAGCCAGTGGCAAATATTTTCCTCAATGGAGATAAACTAAAATCCTTTCCTCTAAATTCTGGTACAAGACAAGGCTGTCCTCTCTCACTACTCCTATTCAACATAGTACTGGAAGTACTTGCTATAGCGGTTATGCAAGAAAAAGATATCAAGGGAATCCAGATAGAAAAGGAAGAAGTCAAGCTCTCACTGTTTGCATATGACATGATACTCTACTTAGAAAACCCTAAAGACTCTACCAAAAGCTTCTAGAAATAATAGATTTATATAGCAAAGTGGCAGGCTACAAAATTAACACACACAAATCAATGGCCTTTTTATACATCAATAATGATAGGGAAGAAATGGACATTAAGAGAACAATCCCATTCACGTTAGTGCCACACAAACTCAAATATCTTGGACTCAACCTGACTAAAGATGTGAAGGTTCTATACAAAGAAAACTACAAAACACTGCTCCAATAATAAGACAGGACACGTGGAAATGGAAACACATACCTTGCTCATGGATTGGCAGGATCAACATCATTAAAATGGCAATACTTCCAAAAGCATTGTACAGATTTAACGTGATTTCTCTGAAGATACCCATGATATTCTTTAAAGATGTGGATCAAATACTTCTGAAATTCATCTGGAACAATAAACAACCTCAAATAGCTAAAGCACTCCTTGGGAAAAGGAATATGGGAGGCATTACTTTCCCCAATTTTAAGCTGTATTACAAAGCAATAGTTAGAAAAACAGCATGGTATTGGAATAAAGACAGACCCTCAGATCAGTGAAATAGGCTTGAGTACTCAGAGAAGGTTCCTCAGACATAGAACCACCTAATTTTTGATAAAGGAGCAAGAAATCCTAAATGGAGAAAGGAAAGCCTATTCAACAATTGGTGTTGGCACAACTGATTAGCCACTTGCAAAAAAGCGAACTCAGACCCACAGCTAACATCATCTACAAAGGTAAAATCCAAATGGATTAAAGACCTTGATATCAGATCTGAAACTATAAGGTATTATAGAACAACATGTTGGTGAAACACTCCAGGACATTAAGACTAAAGTCATCTTTAAGAAGGAGACAGCACTTTACAAACAAGTGGAAGCAGAGATAAACAGATGGGACTATATTAAGCTGAGAAGCTTCTGCATCTCAAAGGAAATAGTGCCCAGAATACAAAGGCCACCCACTAAGTGGGAGAAATTATTCACCCAATACTCATCAGATAAAGGGCTAATATCCAAAATTTACAAGGTACTGACAGAACTATACAAGAAAAAAACAACTAACCCCATCAAAAAATGGGGAGAAGAAATGAAAAGACATTTTGAAAAAGAAAAAAGGCAAATGGCCAAAAGGCACATGAAAAGATGCTCAACATCACTAATCATCAGGGAGATGCAAATCAAAAGTACTATGAGGTACCACCTCACACCACTGAGATTGGCACACATCACAAAAAGGAAAACAAGCAGTGATGGCGGGGATGTGGAGAGAAAGGAAGACTTTTTCACTGCTGGTGGGAATGCCATCTAGTACAACCTTTATGGAAAGGGATATGGAGATTCCTTCACAAACTGGAAATTGAGCTTCTGTCCGATCCAGCTATACCACTCCTAGGAATATACCCTAGGAACACAAAAATACAATACAAAAATCCCTTCCTTACTCCTATATTCATTGCAGCGCTATTTAAAATAGCCAGACTCTGGAAACAACCAAGATGCCCTTCAACAGATGAGTGGCTAAAGAAACTGTGGTACATATACACAATACAGCCGTCAGGAGAGATGAAGTCATGAAATTTTCCTATACATGGATGTACATGGAATCTATTATGCTGAGTGAAGTAAGTCAGAGGGAGAGAGAAAGATGATGAATGGTTTCATTCATCTATGGGCTTTAAGAAAAATGAAAGACATTTTTAACAGTATCTCAGAGACAAGAGAGATGAGGGCTGGTAGGTGCAGCTCATGACATGAAGCTCATCACATAGAGTGATGAGTGCAGTTGGAGAGATGGCTACACTGAAAACTATCATAACAATGTGAATGAATGAGGGAAGTAGAAAGCCTGTCTCAAGTACAGGTGTGGGGGGGTGGGGAGGAGGGAGATCTGGAAAATTGGTGGTGGAAATGTTGTACTGGTGAAGGGGGGTGTTCTTTACATGACTGTATTCATACAATTATAATCATGTTTGTAATCATGGTGTTTAAATAAAGATAATTCTTTTAAAATAAGATAGACACAAAAAAAGAAAAAAGAAAAATCGTTAAGGTTCAGTTTAAAAGTCTTTGAAAAATTGGCAATTGTTAATTATAAAATGCTTTGAAGTCTAAAGTCTGACAGAAGTCAGTAAGCATTCCCTTGGTATTTGGAAATAACTGTGTAATGTAAATGGCTAGTGTCTTCTGCCTGTAAACTGAGGCCAGAAGACTAAGTAAACTCCTATTTTTTATATGTAAAATTAAATTTATGGAAAATTTTATTGTAAAAAGAACCTTCCAAGTATGTCTCTCTAGCTATAGGCCCCACTGTTATGCTATATCCCATGGCCTCACTCCCTCCCAAATCTATGATTATTTTGCCTCCTGCCAAGCTGTTTCTTATAGACCTCCTGCAGATGTGTCTTCATCCACCTCAAAAGATCCTGTCACCCCTCCTGCCACCTCTGCTTTACCCACCCACTGTTCTAGTTCTTCAGCCCGTCATTCCTGCCGGACCTGTTTCTGACTGACTCTACCTAAGGGGAATGTTGGATTCCCTACTCTGCCTGGAAGCCCTTGAAGGAATTGCCACCTTTGGCATGCCCACTGTCACCAAAGAACCTGCTGACCTCCGATGGGGAGCTGAGTCTCACCAAGGCTTAACTTTAAGACAGATCATGGGCGTGAGACTTTGCTTACTCAGATCGCATATGTGCTCCCCTGTCCAACTATTGGACATTTGCAATCAAACCATTGTGGTTAACAACTCTTCCATCTTCATTGAAGCCCCTGACTCCACTTATTTTGTTTGCTCCACTGGACTTTCTCCCCATATTGTTACTGAAATGTTTCTTGCTTATCATGATTATTGTGTTTTAGCTTTGCTAATGCCTAATTAACCATTAGACCTGTTGATGATTTGCTTTGGGATAAGAAGATTACTATGTTTAGACATAAGTGTGAGCCTATCACTGCTATTACTCTTGCTGTCATTTTAGGTTTGAGTTTTGCTAGAGCAGGAACTGGTATTGCTTCTTTAATCACTTCTCAAAGTCATTTTAATCAGCTTACCTGTGCTATTGATAGAGGTGTCTAGTAACTGGAGGAAGGTTTAAGATATCTTACTGAAACTGTTGGCTCTTTTGTTGAAGTTGTACAGCAAAACCGCTGTGGTTTGGACTTAGCCTTTTTGAAAGAGGGGTAATTATATACCACTCTTAAGGAAGAATGTTTTTCTTTTTAAAGATAAATTAGGATTGGTTGATGACAGCATTAATAAGGTACAGCAAAGCTTAGAGGAAAGAGAAAGAGGCAAAGAGAGCAAAATGAATCTTGGTATAAGAATTGGTTTTCAACGTCCTCCTCGCTCTCAACCTTACTACCTAACTTACTGGGACCATTCATAGGATTTCTGTTGCTTATTTCTTTTGGCCCTTGGGCATTTTATAAATTAACAAATTTTGTTAAAACTCAAGTTGACTCTGCCACCAAGAAGACTATAACTGTCCATTACCAACGTCTGCAGGTATCAGAGGCTCTGGACCCAACTTCTGTTGGGCTTTTAAGCCCTGAAGGACCACTACCACAGGATGCCCTGCAACTTGAAAAGCTAATCAGACCATCCTTGTGGTCCCGGCTGTGGAGTAGCCAAAGACGAGAATACCTCGATGCCAGGAGTCAGAGTCACACTCCCGCATATAATTAATGATTGGGCAGAACGAAATTATTTCATTGTTTTGAGTGCTGACCCTGGGGGCCCCATTGGTCAGGCCTAAGACAGGCTCTCCACCAACCTTTTCCTTTACACACGGAAGGGGGAACTTGTCAGAGATAGCCAGAGATCAAACCCTGGTATGGAATTCAGCAGGACAAACCAGTCTGTGTGGCAAGAATACATAACCTAAGGCATTGACTAGCCCAGAGCCCTAAGAAATGTCACAGTTTTCTATCAGGCATACATTCCAGGAAGCTTGAGATATCTTTGAAGCTTTACTATCTTAAGGTGAAAATTGGTTCTGTATAAAGACAATATGTAAAGTTTAATTATAGGGATACACCCTGTAAAGACTGTCTGTAATGCTGGCTGTTCCATTTTGGTTCTTCTCCACCCCTGCTTTAATTGTGCTCAAAATAGCCTGTACTGATCAATAAAGAGAGACCTTGATAAGACACTTTACTTGGTCTTCGTCTCTTCTCCCCCCCCCCCCATTCTTTTTACAGGCTGGAATCCCTCCATACACCCACGGAATAATGGAGTCCTGCAGGACGGGACAAGTCTTTACTGAAATGCAATAGAATTCCATTTGGTTGAAGATGAAAAATATGCACATTTTTATTTAATGTTATTAGCATAATAACAAAAGACAATATGACTTAACTATAAAATAAATTTATGAAATATAAATTATCTAAATTTAATTTTTGCTCTACTAAGTGAAAAAAATATAGACAGATTAAACGCATAATAAAAAGCAACCACTTTGCTAACAGTTACTTCTTGTACTACTATTTACATTCTCTTAACATCTAAAGAAAGAGTTGTGTTTACAGTTAAATAAAGGTATAGTGTAGTATTATTTAGTGTGTATTATTTTCAGACATTATAGTTTTCTTTAAATGAAAACTATTAAAATAGGATCCCTATTGTTCATTTCTATACACATACACATCAATATCGCATTTACTTATGTTTACAATGTAAAATGGACTAACATAAAACTCAAATAAAAGTCTTATTTCTCAAACAATAGACTAGGTCAGAACAGGTTTAGGAGTAGTATTGAGCTTAGATTATATCAGTGAAAAATCATTTTAAGTATGTTGAGAGCATCCCACAGGCCTCAGAATCTAAGTAATTACCAGCTAGCACAACATCTTTGAGGTTACCATTTCCCCAGTGTCAGGCAACATATATTTTACTGAAGCCATACTTATATTTGAAATGAAAATATAAATCATTCAGTATCATACACATAGCAACAGAAAAGTAAAAAATTATTTTATGCCACTTAGCATGACGATTGTAAAAATTATTTTGATAATAAATATTAACAAGTGAAAAATTAGAATGATGCTGGTAAGAATGCAAAATGTAGCAGTAACTATGGAAAAATTATTGAGCTCCTCATAAAATTATAAATATAAATGTCATTTTATCAAGGAATCCTTTATCTGTATATATATATATATATACAAGTAATTGAAATAAGAATCTCTTGTGGGAGGGAGGAACTACAGAGCAAAAAATCCAGCAAGGCTTTGCAAAAGCCGGCTCCCTGTGTGTGACACCAGGTGGGGAAAATCCATGAAAGTACACCGGCCCAGTGGGGCCCAACTGTGAAAAACTGTGAATTTGACCTGTATATGTCTGTCTACTGTCCTCTTGCATGAAACCCTTGCGAGTGGGGCAAAAAGAGGCTCCAGAAAACTCGCTCGCCCAGAGGCCATTTTCAGGGAGGGATTACAGAGCATGAAAACCGACAAGGCTTTGCAAAAGCCAGCTCCCTGTGTGTGACACCAGGCGGGAAAAATCCGCGAAAGTACACCAGCCCAGTTGGGCCCAACTGTGAAAAACTGTGAGTGTGACCTGTATATGTCTGTCTACAGTCCTCTTGCGTGAAACTCTTGCGAGTGGGGCAAAAAGACGCTCCAGCGGGCACGGCCACTCTGCTTCGCTACGCGGCCATGCACTCTTTCTAAGGAAAGAACACCATTGCAACAAGAAGGAAAAATCACACTAAGAACGGCGCTATATCACAGAAGCAAACATTTCTCTCCGGACTGTCTTCTCTGTTGCATACTCGGGCCTAGGATTTGACCCAGTGTGAGGCTTCATCCACGGAGGACTCCCCTCCGTTAGAGGCAAGTCAGCCCATCCAGAAAGAGAGGAGCCAGAGGAGTGTGCTGCCTGCATCATATAGACAATGAATACCACCACACATGTAGAAAAACCCACAATACAAGAGTGACAAAGGGGAAACAACGCAGGCCAGCATCAGACATAGAGAATGAAGATGACAATTCTGAGGACAAAATAATGACCAATCAACTAATCAACCTCTCAGATAAGGACTTTAGACTAGCAATATGGAAGATGCTCAAAGATCTCCAAGAAAACATGGATCGAGTTGAACAGAACACTAATAAGAACCAAGAAAATATGAAGACAGAAATCAAAAAACTCCAAACTGAAATAACATGTCAACTAACAGGACTGAAAAAGTCAGTAAACGAAGTAAATGACAAAATAGATAAGCTCTGGGACAGGGTATCAGAAGCTGAGAATAGACTTGGTGCTGGGGAAGATGAGATACATAAAAATTCCATACAGCAGGAGAGATTGGACAAAAAACTTAAAGCAAATGAGCAGACAATGAAAAAATTAGTAAAAGAATGGGAACAGATGAAAATAGAAGTCTATGATAAGATCAACAGAAACAACTTAAGAATCATTGGAGTCCCAGAGACCCAGGAAGAAAATCTCCAGGAAGAATCAACGGTCAAGAACATCATTAAAGAGAAACTTCCAGAGCTAAAGAATATATGAGATCAAATCCTGCATGCCCGAAGAGTACCAACCAAAAGAGACCCCAGAAAAACCACCCCAAGACACATCCTAGTCACAATGACAAATCCCACAGATAGAGACAGAATTCTGAAGACAGCAAGATCAAAAGGGGAAATCACGTACAAGCAAGCTTCCCTGAGATTTAGAGCAGACCTGTCACAAGAAAAACTCAATGCCAGAAAGCAGTGGTGCTATATTGTGACAAGACTGAATGAAATGAATGCTTCACCCAGAATACTATACCCAGCAAAACTCACTTTTCGGTTTGATGGAAGAATACATGGTTTCACAGACAAAAAACAGCTCAGAAACTTCACAAACACAAAACCAGTCTTAAAGAGAAAAACTGAAATACCTAATCTAAGACAAGACTACCCAAAAGACACACCAAATTTTGAAATAAAGATGGCATTAAATCCCAGGACAATTCTTTCTCTCAACATCAATGAACTAAATGCACCAGTTAAGAGACACAGAATGGCTAAATGGATCAAAAATCTCAATCCAACCTTCTGCTGCCTACAAGAAACTCACCTGAATAGTCAGAACAAACATAGACTCAAAATAAAAGGCTGGAGAAAAATTATCCAACCAAACAGCACCCGTAAAAAACCTGGAGTGGCCATACTAATATCAGATAATGCAAACTTTATACTCAGGAAGGTTGTAAGGGCCAAATATGGATATTTTATATTAATCAAGTGGTATTTAGAGCAGGAAGAATTCACTCTCCTAAACATATATGCACTAATGAGAGGCCAACAAAATATTTAATACAACTGTTGACAAATCTGAAAAATAATATCAACAACAACACAATAATTGAGGGGGACCTTAACAAAGTTTTGTCAACACTAGATAGGTCAACCAGACTGAAACCCAACAAGAATATACTAGACCTGAGGAGAGAAGTGGAAGAAAGAGGCCTAGTGAATATATATAGGACACTCCATCCCAAGAAACCTGGATACACATTCTTCTCCAATGTACATGGGACATTCTCCAGGATAGACTACAAGCTGGCACATAAAACATACCTCCATAAGATCAACAGGATAGAAATTTTGCAGACTACCTTCGCTGACTACAAGGCTCTGAAATTATTAGTGAACTCCAAAGGGACTCAGAAGAAACACTTTAACATCTGGAAGTTAAAAAGCCTCATGCTCAATAACAAATGGGTCCGAGATGAAATCAAGGAGGAAATAAAAAGGTTCCTGGAAACAAATGACAATAAAGACACAAACTATCAGAACTTATGGGACACAGCAAAAGCAGTACTGAGAGGGAAATTTATAGCTTTGCAAGCACACATCAGGAAGGAAGAAGGAGCTTACCTGAGTAGCTTAATGACACAGCTAATAGATATAGAAAATGCTCAACAAAAGGACCCAAGAATAGGAAAACAGAAGGAAATAACAAAGCTGAGAGCAGAAATCAACGAAGTGGAAACTCAAAAAACAATCCGAAAGATCAACAAAAGCAGAAGTTGGTTCTTTGAAAAAATAAACAAGATTGATAGATCACTGGCAAACCTAACAAAGAAAGAGAGAGAGAGAAACTTGATAACTCGTATCAGGAATGAAAAAGGAGAGATCACTACTGATATGACAGAGATTCAAAGGGTAATCAGAAACTAGTTTGAAAAACTCTACGCCACTAAAAATGAGAACCTGGAAGAAATGGATAAATTCTGGGACTCCTATAATCTTCCACGGTTGAAGGAAGAGGATGTAGCATACCTCAACACCCCCATCAACATTGATGAAATTAAAACAGTAATCTAATATCTGCTGAAAAACAAAATCCCACGTCCAGATGGATTCACTAATGAATTCTATCAAACTTTCCAAGAGGAACTACTGCCAATCTTGGCAAGACTCTTTCATGAAATTGAACAAATAGAAACACTTCCAAATAGCTTTTATGAAGCCAACATCACCTTGATACCTAAACCAGACAGAGATGCTACAAAAAAGGAAATTACAGACCAATATCGCTGATGAATGCAGATGCAAAGATCCTCAAAAAAATCCTGGCAAATAGGATTCAATGCCTCATTAAAAAGATCATCCACTACGATCAAGTCGGTTTCATCCCAGAAATGCAAGGCTGGTTTAACATCCGTAAATCTATCAACATAATACACAACATCAATAACAAGAAAAATAAAAACCACATGATCATATCAATAGATGCAGAGGAAGCATTTGATATGGTCCAATACCCATTCTTCATCAAAACTCTCAGCAAGATCGGAATGGAGGGAACCTTTCTCAATATAGTGAATGCCATCTACCACAAGCCAGTGGTAAATATTATCCTCAATGGAGAAAAACTAAAAGCCTTCCCTCTAAATTCTGGCACAAGACAAGGCTGTCCTCCCTCACCACTCCTATTCAACATAGCACTGGAAGTACTTGCTATAGTGATTAGGCAAGAAAAGGATATCAAGGGAATCCAGATAGGAAAGGAAGAAGTCCAGCTCTCACTTTTTGCAGATGACATGATACTCTACTTAAAAAACCCTAAAACTCTATCAAAAAGCTTCTAGAAACAATAGACTCATATAGCAAGTTGGCAGGCTACAAAATTAACACACAAAAATCAATGGCCTTTCTCTACACCAATAGTAATAAGGATGAAATGGACATTAAGAAAACAACCCCATTCACAATAGTGCCACACAAACTCAAATATCTTGGAATCAACTTGACTAAATATATGAAGGACCTATACAAGGAAAACTATAAAACTCTGCTCCAAGAAATAAGAGAGGACACACGGAAATGGAAGCACATACCCTGCTTATGGATTGGCAGGATTAATATCATCAAAATGGCAATAATCCCTAAGGCATTATACAGATTTAATGCCATCCCTCTATAGATACTCATGACATTCTTCAAAGAAGTGGATCAGACACTTTTGAAATTCATTTGGAACAATAAACACCCTCGAATAGCTAAAGCAATCATTGGGAAAAGAATATGGGAGGAATTACTTTCCCCAACTTTAAACTGTACTACAAAGCAATAGTTATCAAAACAGCATGGTATTGGAATAAGGACAGGTCCTCAGATCAGTGGAATAGGCTTGAATACTCAGAAAATGTTCCCCAGACATACAATCACCTAATTTTTGATAAAGGAGCAGGAAATCCTAAATGGAGCAGGAAAAGCCTCTTCAACAAGTGGTGCTGGCACAATTGGATAGCCACTTGCAAAAAATTGAACTTAGACCCCCAGTAACATCATGTACGAAGGTAAAATCCAAATGGATTAAAGACCTCAATATCAGACCCAAAACCGTAATATATATAGAACAGCACATAGGCAAAACTCTCCAGGACATTACAGGCATCTTCAAGGAGGAAACTGCACTCTCCAAGTAAGTGAAATCAGCGATTAACAGATGGGAATATATTAAGCTGAGAAGCTTCTGCACCTCAAAGGAAATAGTGCCCAGGATACAAGAGCCCCCCACTGAGTGGGAGAAACTATTCACCCAATGCCCATCAGATAAGGGGCTAATCTCCAAAATATACAAGGCACTGACAGAACTTTACAAGAAACAAACATCTAACCCCATCAAAAAATGGGGAGAAGAAATGAACAGACACTTTGACAAAGAAGAAATACACATGGCCAAAAGACACATGAAAAAATGTTCCACATCACTAATCATCAGGGAGATGCAAATCAAAACAACAATGAGATACCACCTCACACCCCAGGGAATGGCACACATCACAAAGAATGAAAATCAACAGTGTTGGCGGGGTTGTGGAGAGAAAAGAACTCTTATCCACTGCTGGTGGGAATGCCGTCTAGTTCAACCTTTATGGAAAGCGATATGGAGATTCCTCCAAAAACTGGAAATCGAGCCTCCATATGACCCAGCTATACCACTCCTAGGAATATACCCTAGGAACACAAAAATACAATACAAAAACCCCTTCCTTACACCTATATTCATTGCAGCACTATTTACCGTAGCAAGACTCTGGAAACAACCAAGATGCCCTTCAACAGACGAATGGCTAAAGAAACTGTGGTACATATACACAATGGAATATTATGCAGCTGTCAGGAGAGATGAAGTCATGAAAATTTCCTATACATGGATGTACACGGAATCTATTATGCTGAGTGAAATAAGTCAGAGAGAGAGAGAGAGAAATACACAGAATGGTCTCACTCATCTATGGGTTTTAAGAAAAATGAAAGAAACCCTTGTAATAATAATTTTCAGACACAAAAGAGAAAAGAGCTGGAAGTTCCAGCTCACCTCAGGAAGCTCACCACAAAGAGTGATGTGTTTAGTTAGGGAAATAACTACCTTTTTAACTGTCCTAATAACGAGAATGTATGAGGAAAATGGAGAGCCTGTCTAGAGTACAGGCGGGGGTCGGGTGGGGAGGAGGGAGACTTGGAACGTTGGTGATGGGAATGTTGCACTGGTGATGGGTGGTGTTCTTTACATGACTGAAACCCAAACACAATAATGTATGTAATTAAGGTGTTTAAATAAACTGAAGAAAAAAAAAAAAGAATCTCTTGTGGGTTTGAGAGACAGTGGTGGGTAAGATTCCTGCCTTATATCGAATTGAATCAGTTTTGATCCCTAAAAACACACCAGGTTTCTCAATCACTACGAGTCTGAATTCATTCCCCCTGAACATGAATTTAGAAGTAAACCCTAAACATAATGAGGTGTTGTCAAAAATATTTTTCTAAGACACACTTGTATTGTCATTAGTAGTCTCATGTTCACTATAGTACTATTCACAATAACCAAAATGGGGAAACAATTATAACCAGCAGTGAGAGGCTGGTGAAATATGTTACAAGCAACAGCAGAATATATTAGTCATCCTACAGAGAAAGGAGTCCTCAGTCTGTATGAGATCCCTGGGCCTCCCTCATCTGCAATAACAAGAGTAAAAGTATCTCTGAAAATAACTCTGGAAAAGGATGACAAATAATAGTATGCATTCTGTGAGACATATAGCCTCTTACTTCCGGAATCCAAAGGCATACAGGAGCTCTACCACCAAAAGGAACCATTTATCTTAAACCCATTTTAACTTAAATCATTTTAATTTGAAAATGTGGTAAGCAAAAAATGCATACAATACAATTAGTTTTCCAGACATGATACCTTAGCCTAATCTCCCCTTAATATGTTCAGAACATCTAAATTAACCTATAAGTAGGCAAAGACACCTAACACAAAGCCTGTTTTATAATAATATGATAAATTATTCATATTATATATTGAATTCTATGCTGAAAAGGAAAAACAGTATGACATAATTAAAAAATTAAGAGCACAAATTCTACAGAATATCTGTAATTTTCCTACCTTCATAGAGTCTAAGATCATTATTAAGTCAAATCATCTTAAATAGAGGACCCTCAGGAGAATTTTCTGGAGATATGGCCCTATATATTCCACTGTTCACTTTGGATAATAAAGAATATTTTTTTAACAATAACAAAACATTCATTAATTTAATGATAGAGACTTTAATGTTGTGGTACTGTTAACTGAACTTTAAAATTTTAGGAATACTTATTTTTTGCATTTAGTTATCAATGTATCAATATCATCCTCAGTTTTAAATAGGATGAAATTTCCACTACAGTTTTTTGTTACATAAAATTTATAGGAAATGCTATGTTTATTTTAGTGTACTTCTTGGAAGGAAATCCTACTTTAATCTAAGTATAGGCTTCTTCAAAGAATCTTACTACAGAAATATAAGCACAAAAACTGCCTAACAAGTCACATTATTGTCTAAAAGTACTGATAGCACTAGTAATCCATGTGTGTTACAAGTAAAGAAGAAAAAAAAGTAAGATAATAAGAAATAAAAGGCATGCAGATAGCAAAAAAGCAATGAAAATCAGGAAGAAATTTTTTTTTATTAATTATTTTTTTTATTATTTTAATTATGACAACAAAGATGCAAAGAAAGAGGACAGGGTAAAGTTACAGTGGAAGCCCAATCACCCATAAACAGGATTCTCAGTAGTTCCATCGATGATATCCCAGCCTTGAACTTTCAGCCAAAGAACATTAAGAAAAACAAAACTGAACCCATGTACAATACAATTACTTTGTCCCTCAAATCCCCAGTTGTAGTACATATTGTTTCTTAGCAGCACACCATATAATCTAAAGATATTAGACTTATGTAACTCTTTAAACATTGAGGGCAAAGTACATTTATCTAGTTCCATGCACATGCTTACTAGTTTAAGTTAACCTCAAAAGTTTTAATGGGTTGTTTTTCTTAAGGATTGGAGTCAAGAGAACATAGTAAAAAACGATATTAAAGTGGCATTTGTTTGCATAGGCCCACCAAAACATAAGGGACATGGAAAGACAAATTATGGTCTAAATACATGGAGACCCTACCCCTGAAGTTTCCTGGCACAGGACTGACTCTAGGCTCCAGGCAAACTAGTTTGTCCAATTCAAGTCATAGTCTGTAGTGGCAATACACCTCCATTCCTCACATAGTCTCTGTTGTTGGTATCATTCTTCTGTATTAAAGATCCTGGAGTCTGCATATCCCATATTGCAGTCAGGATGGTGCAGAGCATCCTCTCGTTTCACCTCACACTTAAGGGGCAATAGAGAGAACCATGTCCTGTAGAGCAGGTCATCGTTGTTGTCATGTCTTCTCGCAGGTCATTGTTGTTGTCACGTCTTCTCAGTGTAAACGGAAGTGTCTTTTTAGGAGGTCGATGTCACACCCTTGGTAGTGTCTTTCCTGGTAGAGGACTGCTTCCAACTGTTGCTATAAAAGACCTTGGATGTTTCGTAGATAGCTTGCCTGGTTCCAGCGTGAATGGAGAATGCCCATTCAACTGGGGCCTATGCCAGGTCATTATATCAATATTCAGGGTGTAAGGTACATTGTAATGAGATTTATTAGATAATAACTAATCTGTATGTATAGTGTTTTCCCATTTTAATGTGTCTATGCAAACAAGGATCAATGCCACGAAGCGTTATTGGTGCATCTGGAGGCAATAGGAACAAGACCAGCAATTTCCATGACATAGTTCAATCATAGGCATCAAACTGAGGGACAGTTCCACCACAATCCTTACTGAACAGCTTACAAAGAAAAGACAAGATGAAAAGTGGATAGAAACATCATGGTAGAAGAATATATAGAGAGTTACAGCAGTTAAAGAAAATAATCATAAAATATTCAAAAGATATATGTGTTCAATATGTGTTCGATTTATGTCCTTCTAAATAGTTCTGGGATTTGTAAGATCTACTGTATGTCTTTGGTCAGAGATTGAAGCTGTGTGTTACTGAAGTTAAGAAGGGTAAATCTGGGGTACTGATGGTTGGGAGGAGCATATGATCGCGCGGGGGGCTAGCCCCCGCGCGGTTTCAAAATGTAGACTGGTATGAAATTGCCAGTGACAGCCTGAGTATAGCTGAGAAATTATCTGCCACCCCCCAGATCAAACGCCACCCCCTGATCCAACCTCTGGAGCCGGCCTGGGAGTGGGGAAAACCCAGGGTGCCCCATGAGCTCCTCCCAGAAACCCACCTGGAGATCCGGAGGAAAGGGGGAGAGGGGGTTCGGGTGACCCAGGTCCGGGCCCCCCACCCTAGGCCAGGCCAAAAGGCCGCTGGCACATACGGAGGTCTGCCAGCTGCCCGCCCGTGCTGCTAAAAATCCAGCTCCAGGAAGGGAGAGAGACCCTCCCAAGCCCGAAGGACAGGGATTTAAGCCCAACCTAGGCCGGTCCCCAGACCCGGCCTGGGAGTGGGGAAAACCCAGAGTGCCCCATGAGCTCCTCCCAGAAACCCACCTGGAGATCCGGAGGAAAGGGGGAGAGGGGGTTCGGGTGACCCAGGTCCGGGCCCCCCACCCTAGGCCAGGCCAAAAGGCCGCTGGCACATACGGAGGTCTGCCAGCTGCCCGCCCGTGCTGCTAAAAATCCAGCTCCAGGAAGGGAGAGAGACCCTCCCAAGCCCGAAGGACAGGGATTTAAGCCCAACCTAGGCCGGTCCCCAGACCCGGCCTGGGAGTGGGGAAAACCCAGAGTGCCCCATGAGCTCCTCCCAGAAACCCACCTGGAGATCCGGAGGAAAGGGGGAGAGGGGGTTCGGGTGACCCAGGTCCGGGCCCCCCACCCTAGGCCAGGCCAAAAGGCCGCTGGCACATATGGAGGTCTGCCCAGGAAGAAATTTTTATTGCTGTTTTTCTTGTGCAAGAATGAAGTGGTCTTGTGAGAGAAATAGGAATGAGTAAAGTGTTTACATTGGATATGGATTTTATCTCTGAAAAATAAAATATATGGTTCTCAAGCCTTATGAAGAGTGATCCCTGAGCACAGATCTGTGGTAAACACGACAGGGTGTGGCCCCTAAAGAAAAAAGAAACAAAAAGAATAAAATGGGATCTTCAGATTAGTTTGATAGTTTAAAAATTATCTGAGAAATTTTTAGAAGTTTGGTTTTAATTAGTTTCTTCATTTATTTCTTCCTAATCTTTTTGATAAATCAGAAATCTATGTAAAAAATTACAGTTAACAGATTCCTTCGTATTATTTAATCTCTGCTTCAATTTATAAAGAACCTATAAAATCTGTCATTTATAACCGTTCACAGTCATTTCATCTCATGTTTCTAACTAGCTTATTTAAGTTACTTACCTATTTCCCTTAGTTCTTCAATCTGATGCTAAAAAATGCACATGTCAACTCCCTATTTTCCATTTCAAGGTAGTCATTTTTCTCTTATCAAGCTAAAGCTTATCATTGATCCCTTTGCCCCCACCAGTAGCATTTTGCAATTATGTCTCCATATATACTTGGACAGGTAAATTCAGAATATTAATTCAAAAAGAAAAACAACAGAGAATAGTACAGCAAAATAGTACAGTGGCTAGGTTGCTTGCCTTTACACATAGCCAACCAGGATGGCCTGGATTCAATCCCCAATTCCTCATGTAGTACATTGAAGACACCAGGAGTAATCCCTGAGTGCAGAGCCAGGAATAAGCACTGATCACTGCTAAGTGTGACCCAAAACTTTCCCCCCAAAAAACAAAACAACAGATTTTTTATATGATGTCAACTTAAAGCCTGTAATTACATTGACAAAGATTGCTTTGGTGACTATGTCTTTAAAACAACGATGAGATACCACCTCACACCCCAGAGAATGGCACACATCACAAAGAATGAGAATAAACAGTGTTGGCGGGGATGTGGAGAGAAAGGAACTCTTATCCACTGCTGGTGGGAATGCTGTCTAGTTCAACCTTTATGGAAAGCGATATGGAGATTCCTCCAAAAACTGGAAATCGAGCTCCCATACGATCCAGCTATACCACTCCTAGGAATATACCCTAGGAACACAAAAATACAATACAAAAACCCCTTCCTTACACCTATATTCATTGCAGCTCTATTTACCACAGCAAGACTCTGGAAACAACCAAGATGCCCTTCAACAGACGAATGGCTAAAGAAACTGTGGTACATATACACAATGGAATATTATGCAACTGTCAGGAGAGATGAAGTCATGAAATTTTTCTATACATGGATGTACACGGAATCTATTATGCTGAGTGAAATAAGTCAGAGAGAGAGAGAAAAACGCAGAATGGTCTCACTCATCTATGGGTTTTAAGAAAAATGAAAGACACCCTTGTAATAATAATTTTCAGACACAAAAGAGAAAAGAGCTGGAAGTTCCAGCTCACCTCAGGAAGCTCACCACAAAGAGTGATGAGTTTAGTTAGAGAAATAACTACATTTTGAACTGTCCTAATATTGAGAATGTATGAGGGAAATGTAGTGCCTGTTTAGGGTACAGGCGGGGGTTGGGTGGGGAGGAGGGAGATTTGGGACTTGGGTGATGGGAATGTTGCACTGGTGATGGGTGGTGTTCCTTTTATGACTGAAACCCAAACACAATCATGTATGTAATCAAGGTGTTTAAATAAAAAAAATTATGCATTAAAAAAAAATAAAACATAAAAATTTTGACTTTACAAATAAAATATTAATTTTTTCTGAGCTATAACAGAATTTCCTATATTTGGTGAGAGAAAAAGAGGGTTCAAAAATTGAAGAATAAGAATAAACATTGGTTGACACATTTTAATTTGTATGCTTTGAAAAATATGAGGTGCTATATAAAATGCTAGCACTAAAAAAAAGAAAAAATAAAAAATGGAGAAGATCTTTTACTTTCCAATCCAAAAATAAAAAACAAAGGAAAAACAACTTCACCTTGCCCTAGGGAACTTCACAACTGTGTTCAAGTTGCCAATTGAAGAACTTTTAAAGATTTTCTGTGACTGTAGATAGGTAAAAAAATAAGACTTTTCTAATCTTTCTGTTCTTATAGAATAATAATAATATTAATAATAATAGTATAATAATTTTTAAATACTCTATAAAAATCAAGTATAATAAAATTAGATAGTCAATACCCTAAGGAGAATATACAGCAGAACTTTTTCTCCTGTGTTTTAGTGAATGTTGACCCTGAATAATCCCTTTGAAAAATATGAGTAGAACAGGGAAATAATATCTATTTTCCAAAAGGTAGTAGTGACCCCCCAGTTTAGTTTTTTTTTTGGGGGGTGGGGGGAAACCATACCTGGCAATGCTGAGGAGTTACTCCTGGGCTTTGCATTAAGGAATTACTCTTTGGGTGCTCAGGATTTACTCCTGACTCTGCACTCAGAAATTACTCCTGGAGGACTCATATAAGTCATCAGGATGTAAGTAGGGTCAGCTGTATGCAAAGCAAGCACTTTATACATGCCAGCACCTGCACTAGTGACTTTTATATAATCTAATCTTTCTGAGGAAGGTCCCTCATTCTTGCTGTGCAACTTCAACAGTGCTTCCTTCCAGCTAAAATTCCCAAGTCAGTCACTCTTAGTCCAAGTTGATATGCCTGTAGTCCTGTCAAAGTATCCTTTACAAATTTTAAAAAACAGTTTAGTATCAATATGTTAGTGCAAAGTCGATTTTATTGCACTGATTGGGTTGGGTTCTTGAAAATTGTCTGAATGGTTTGCAATGCACAATTCTGATTACAATTAAAGGTTAAAGTTTGTTATAGATTAAGCAAATGGGTATGGTCCCTCCCCAAATATCCAAGCCTCTCCTTTACCCTTGAATGAAAGCACTGGTCTGGTCCTGCACTGCCCACTTACATGTATGACTTCCTAGCCTAGACGTCAGGGTTACTGGCCTAAACCAAACAATGCCAAGGTCCTGATCCATATGGTTTCATCGCTTCAGACATTCCTAATCTAAAATCATTTCCCTGGGCATCCTCTGTCCAAAGGTTTCCTGACATCTTATCTTGGTTTCCCATAGTCTCCGGCCTACTGCCTTGGCCTTGTAGGCAAGATCCTTGTGCTAGATCTATACCTGTCATTAAAATCTCTTACCTGTTATCCAGCAATTCCTGTCTCCATGTCTCAGTGGCTAGTCTTAGCCATGGCCCTTATGTGAGTGAGTGATTCTGAACAAAATATCTGTTAATGCCTGTGTCACAATGTGATAGAAAACAGAAAAACTAAGAGTAAAAAGCAGCTCACAAAGCATTTGGAGGCATTTAAAAAGAGAAAGTTGGGAGGGTGGCTGGAGCAATGGCATAATGGGTAGAGAATTTACCTTGCACATGGGTGACCCGGGTTAGGGGTATTTTTTGAGATTAGAGCCAGGAGCAACTCCTGGGAGCTGGCAGGTGGAGGGGGGAAAGAGAGAGAGAGACAGACAGAGAGAGTTTCATTCACAAGAAATGAATTAAAGCAAGATAAAGATTTGAGGGCTCTGGAATCACTAGATCACAGGAGCTGAAGCAAGACAGCTAAATAGAACATCATTTTTCAAAGCTAAAATTAGCTTGTGTAAGAAAGTTTGTCTGAAAACTTTTTGGGCTGTCAAGAGTTCCCAGAGCTTTCTCTTGGTTCACATGAATAAACTTTTTTCTCCTCCACCCACCTTAGCTGCAATCTTGATTTTTCTACTATCATCTAACCTAGCCTGTATCTTGGAAAAAGAGTGATATAGAGAGAAAGTGAGGGTAGGGAGGGAGAAAGTGGGGGAGAGGGATGGAGAAGAGAAAGTGAAGACTAATGAGGGAGGATGAGAAAGGGAAAGAAAAAGAAGAAGGAGGGGAGGGGAGAGAGAAAGAGAAAATGAGAGGGAAAACAAGCTTAATAGTTCAACTTGAATTCCATGAGGTTGCTGCAAACTACGTGAACTGGAATTCATCTACCCTCAGACTTCCAGAGTTCTTTCCAAGAGTGAGCACAGTAACCTAATGAAATACTTACAAATATAAAGTACCACATAGAGACATTTTCTTATTCTTACATAGAGATTATAGTACCTATTAACAGGGATAACCACAAGGAAAAAAAAATCAATACATGCTTTTATTTTCAATTTCCTCAATATTTTAAAACTATTTAATAATGGATAAAAATAGTATTGTTTTACCAAAAGCTACATAAGATTTTCCATATATTAAAATGCAGATAATTTTAATGACTACTTTGGCTTGTTACATAAAAGTCGAGATTTCACTTCCAGAAAGAGAAAAAATATTACTGCTTGAATCTATTACTCATTTTTATGGTGTTATGCTGCTGAGGTTTTCTATAACCATGAGAATTGTTAGGATTATGTATATAGATATATAAAATATATATTCAAAATTAATATTTTACAAATGTTTAAACTGACAGTTCACTCTGAACTATATTAATAGCACACATTTCTCCCAGGTTGTTTTTTTTCCCCCAGAAAAACTCAGACTTGGGGCTGGAGTGGTGGCGCAGTGGTAGGGTGTTTGCCTTGCATGCTGCTGGCCTAGGGCTGACCATGGTTCGATTCCCAGGTGTCCCATGTGGTCTCCAAAGCCAGGAGCGATTTCTGAGCACATAGCCAGGAGTAACCCCTGAGCATCACTGGGTGTGTCCCCCTCAAAAAAAAAAAAAAAAGAAAAACTCAGACATAATTTTAGTTAATGTAATTATTTAATTATTATTATTTAATTATTATCTGTGTGTGTGTGTGTTGTGTGTGTGTGTGTGTGTGTGTGTGTGTGTGTGTGTGTGTGTGTGTAGACCACATCTGGCAATACTCAAGGGCTCTCAACACAAGAATTACTCCTGGGAGTAGTGTTTGGCAGATCAGATGGGACACCTGAGATGGAACCCAGGTCAGCCTGTGGAAAGCTAATCACACTACTGGCTATACTCCTCAGCCCCATTTAATATTATATCAAGTTTCAAGCTGACATGACGCCTTTTCTTGTTTGAAGTTCCTCTAAAAATGATTAAAATAGAAAATAATCTCAGAGTTACTTCCAGCACTATCTCTTTGTTCAAATTTTCCAGATTGAACAACCACAATCATAGGGGAATATTTGTCTATTTGTAAGATGCTAAACTTATAAGTATGTCCTATCACAAGCCCAAGAACACATTCACCTGCTTTCCAAACAATGTATATTTTTTGAGAAATGACCTCATTCAGAAATAAAAGTAAAAGATTTAGGTTTTTTGTTTGTTTTATTGCGGTTGAGGTAATACAGAATACTGTCAATGCTGATGCTTTTTTATCCTACTTCTGTAGGCGGAACTATTGATTATGACAGTCAAAAATGATAGTCTGGCATTTTTTTCTTTTAGAGATCATTATGTACTCTCTCAGGCTGGATGCAAGAATCAACAAGGAAAGAATTTGAAAGCAAGATGACTATCAGAGTATATAGAGAGGGACTCAGGACTGAAAATCAGTGAATATTTGGACAGCATTACAGCTTCACAGAGCCTCAACCTTGTGGAGGGTTGTGAAGGATTTAATCTTAGCTTCCTTGGGGGACCAAAATGGTCAGGCCTTTGCTCCCTATTGGTCATTTTATGTGGATTACTTTTGTATGACTATGCCCTAGGTGAGGTAATTCTTCCCCACTTAGGCTAACAGTGAGGAGCTAATAGTTGGATTGTCTGCTGACAGTTGGAACAGGTCTTGCCTTGAGGGAGAGCTGGCCAAAGCATTTCCATTTCAACAGAGTAAATTCATGCATTATTCACAGTTTTTATTTGGTCAAAATAAGAATTAAATAGGAAAGACTTTAAGTAATTTGTTTACCTTCAAGTTCAGAATTGTTTATTTAGCTTGCCCGCAATGTGATAAATAAGCACATTGAATCTCAGAATCCAAGGGCTATTTAAACTTTCAGGTGTGGTTCTCCTTAAATGTTATTCTTCTGAAATAAATGTGCTTAAATAAATGAAATTACTGTTTCAACCAAATCAGGTTTTTAAGTACACCTATGACTGTTGAAAACAAGTCTCTACGGTCTTACTAAATCAGTTTTTGGCATCCTATGGTTTTATTAAATATAATCTTGGCTTTTAACCCTAGATTTTATTTATCAAGCTTGTCAAGAGCCAGATAGATCTCTCTTTTTTAAAATGGTCCTGTCTTGATGTGTAGAGCATAATTTACTAGCAAAGGTATCAGGTCTAGCAATTGTTGATGTTGCTCTGCAGAATGCTGAAAGCTGCATACTAAGGGTTAAGTGAATTTAGCTCATCTACTTCAAAATGCTGGCAAAACACAAAGTGACTGTGCTCTCTGGCTCTTAGTAATTGTGCAACCAGCAGTGTTCTATAAGGTCAACCACTGGAAAAAGTGAGAGCTTGAATAGCATCCTTTTAAAGGCTTTTTAATTAGAATTCTATTAATCAAGTGGTTCCAATAAAAAAATGAGTTTGTTTGAATTTAACATGATGGCGAAGGCTCCTCTCTCATTAAATTTTTTACTGGTATATATATATATATATATATATATATATATATATTTATGTATATATATATTTATGTATATATATATATATTTACCAATATACTTACTGGTAAATTACTGTCAAATCTCCCCCCTTTTTATGAGGACCAAGTTTTTCTAAAATCCTCCTATTTTATTGAGAGTTATTATCAATTTTCCCATTGCAATTTTCCCATTTTCATTGCAAAGTTGCCATATGCCATATTTTACATCTTTTTAAATTTATTCTTAACTATTGGAATTCCATTTTAAATATTTTCATTTCTTATATTTTGAAAAATATGCATACATATAACACAGAAAAATTTATAACCTACTTATTAGAGTCTGAATATTGGAACTTCCCTAAAATCTATAGTCTCTCTATAATTATTTAATGCTTTATTTCTGAAATAAAATGTATAATTAGTTTTCTTTTTTTTATTGGGCAATTTAAGTGGATTTATTAAATTCAAACCTAGTTATATATAAGTATATTACTTAGGTTAGAATATCCACATACCATATATCAATTTTCTGTTATCATGAGACCTGATATTACCATTTAAAAAACAAAATCAAGAATGTGGGTATGCATGTATAACAAAGTTAAATTAAGAACGAGTATTTTTTTTCAGATTTTATATTCTTTTTTTATTTTATTTTATTTAAACACCTTGATTACATACATGATTGTGTTTGGGTTTCAGTTATGTAAAGAACACCACCCATCACCAATGCAACATTCCCATCACCAATGTCCCAAATCTCCCTCGTCCCCACCCGACCCTCACCTGTACTCTAAACAGGCTTTCCATTTCCCTCATACATTTTCATTTTTAGGACAGTTCAAATTGCAGTTATTTCTCTAACTAAACTCATCACTCTTTGTGGTTAGCTTCCTGAGGTGAGCGGTAACTTCCAGCTCTTTTCTCTTTTGTGTCTGAAAATTATTTTTTTTCTTTTTTTTTATTTAAACACCTTGATTACATACATGATTGTGTTTGGGTTTCAGTCATAAAAGGAACACCACCCATCACCAGTGCAACATTCCCATCACCCAAGTCCCAAATCTCCCTCCTCCCCACCCAACCACCGCCTGTACTCTAAACAGGCTCTACATTTCCCTCATACATTCTCAATATTAAGACAGTTCAAAATGTAGTTATTTCTCTAACTAAACTCATCACTCTTTGTGGTGAGCTTCCTGAGGTGAGCTGGAATTTCCAGCTCTTTTCTCTTTTGTGTCTGAAATTTATTATTGCAAGAATGTCTTTCATTTTTCTTAAAACCCATAGATGAGTGAGACCATTCTGCGTTTTTCTCTCTCTCTCTGACTTATTTCACTCAGCATAATAGATTCCGTGTACATCCATGTATAGAAAAATTTCATGACTTCATCTCTCCTGACAGTTGCATAATATTCCATTGTGTATATGTACCACAGTTTCTTTAGCCAGTCGTCTGTTGAAGGGCATCTTGGTTGTTTCCAGAGTCTTGCTACGGTAAATAGTGCTGCAATGAATATAGGTGTAAGGAAGGGTTTATGTACTGTATTTTTGTGTTCCTAGGGTATATTCCTAGGAGTGGTATAGCTGGATCATATGGGAGCTCGATTTCCAGTTTTTGGAGGAATCTCCATATCGCTTTCCATAAAGGTTGAACTAGACGGCATTTCCACCAGCAGTGGATAAGAGTTCCTTTCTCTCCACATCCCCGCCAGCATGGTTTATTCTCATTCTTTGTGATGTGTGCCATTCTCTGTGGTGTTGAGGTGGTATCTCATCATTGTTTTGATTCGCATCTCCCTGATGATAAGTAAAGTGGAGCATTTTTTCATGTGTCTTTTGGCCATTTGTATTTCTTCTTTGTCAAAGTGGCTGTTCATTTCTTCTTCCCATTTTTAGATGGGATTAGATGTTTTTTTCTTGTAAAGTTCTGTCAGTGCCTTGTATATTTCGGATACTAACTCCTTATCTGATGGGTATTGGGTGAATAGTTTCTCCCACTCAGTGGGTTGCTCTTCTAGCCTGGGCACTATTTCCTTTGAGGTGCAGAAGCTTCTCAGCTTACTATATTCCCATCTGTTAATCTCTGCTTTCACTTGCTTGAAGAGTGCAATTTCCTCCTTGAATATGCCTGTAGTCTCAATGTCCTGGAGTATTTTGCCTATGTGTTGTTCTATATATCTTATGGTTTTGGGTCTGATATCGAGGTCTTTAATCCATTTGGATTTTACCTTCATACATGATGTTAGCTGGGGGTCTAAGTTCAATTTTTACAAGTGGCTATCCAGTTGTGCCAACACCACTTGTTGAAGAGGCTTTCCCTGCTCCAGTTAGGATTTCCTACTCCTTTATCAAAAATTAGGTGGTTGTATGTCTAGGGAACATTTTCTGAGTATTCACGCCTATTCCACTGATCTGAGGACCTGTCCTTATTCCAATACCATGCTGTTTTGATAACTATTGCTTTGTAGTACAGTTTAAAGTTGGGGAAAGTAATTCCTCCCATATTCTTTTTCCCAATGATTGCTTTAGCTATTCAAGTGTGTTTATTGTTCCAAACGAATTTCAAAAGTGCCTGATCCACTTCTTTGAAGAATGTCATATGTATCTTTAGAGGGATAGCATTAAATCTGTATAATGCCTTGGGGAGTATTGCCATTTTGATTATTTTAATCCTGCCAATTCATGAGCAGGGTATGTGTTTCCATTTCTGTGTGTCCTCTCTAATTTCTTGGAGCAGAGTTTTATAGTTTTGTATGTATAGGTCCTTCACATTTTTAGTCAAGTTGATTCCAAGATATTTGAGTTTGTGTGGCACTATTGTGAATGGGGTTGTTTTCTTAATGTCCATTTCTTTCTTATTGCTATTGGTGTATAGAAAGGCCATTGATTTTTGTATGTTAATTATGTAGCCTGCCACCTTGCTATATGAGTCTATTGTTTCTAGAAACTTTTTGATAGAGTCTTTAGGGTTTTCTAAGTAGAGTATCATGTCATCTGCAAACAGTGAGAGCTTGATTTCTTCCTTTCCTATCTGGATTCCTTTGATAACTTTTTCTTGCCTAATCACTATAGCAAGTACATCCAGTGCTATGTTGAATAGGAGTGGTGAGAGAGGGCAGCCTTGTCTTTTGCCAGAATTTAGAGGGAAGGCTTTTTGTTTTTCTCCATTGAAGATAATATTTGCCACTGGCTTGCGGTAGATGGCCTTAAATATAGTGAGAAAGTTTCCTTCCATTCCCATCTTGCTGAGAGTTTTGATCAAGAATGGGTGTTGGACCTTATCAAATGCTTTCTCTGCATCTATTGATATGATCATGTGGTTTTTATTTTTCTTGTTGTTGATGTTGTGTAATATGTTGATAGATTTACGGATGTTAAACCATCCTTGCATTCCTGGGATGAAACCTACTTGATAATAGTGGATGATCTTCTTAATGAGGCATTGAATCTTATTTGCCAGGATCTTTGCATCTGTATTCATTAGCGATATTGTTCTGTAATTTTCTTTTTTCATAGCATCTCTCTCTGGTTTAGGTATCAAGGTGATGCTGGCTTCATAAAAGCTATTTGGAAGTGTTTCCATTCGTTCAATTTCATGAAAGAATCTTTCCAGGACTGGTATTAATTTCTCTTGAAAATTTTGAAAGAACTCATTAGTGAATCCATCTGGGCCTGGGCTTTTGTTTTGGGCAGACATTTGATTACCGTTTTAATTTTATCAATGGTAATGGGGGTGTTTAGATATGCTACATCCTCTTCCTTCAACCATGGAAAATTATAAGAGTCCAAGAATTTATCCAATTCTTCCAGTTCCTCAAAGTAGTTTCTGATTATCCTTTGAATCTGTCATATCAGTAGTGAACTCTCCTTTTTCATTCCTAATACGAGTTATCAAGTTTCTCTCTCTCTCTTTCTTTGTTAGATTTGCCAGTGGTCTATCAATCTTGTTTATTTTTTCAAAGAACCACCTTATGCTTTCATTGATCTTTCTGATTGCTTTTTGGGTTTTCACTTCGTTGAATTCTGCTCTCAGCTTTTGTTATTTCCTTCTGTCTCCCTATTTTTGGGTCCTTTTGTTGAGCACTTTCTAGTTCTATTAGCTGTGTCATTAAGCTACTCAGGTAAGCTCCTTCTTCCTTCCTGATGTGTGCTTGCAAAGCTATAAATTTTCCTCTCAGTACTGCTTTTGCTGTGTCCCATAAGTTCTGAGAGTTTGTGTACTTATTGTCATTTGTTTCCAGGAACCTTTTGATTTCCTCCTTGAGTTTCTTGGACCCACTGGTTATTGAGCATGAGGCTGTTTAACTTCCAGGTGTTAAAGTTTTTCTTCTGAGTCCCTTTGGAGTTCACAAATCATTTCAGTGCTTTGTGGTCAGCGAAGGTAGTCTGCAAAATTTCTATCTGCTTGACATTATGGAGGTACGTTTTATGTGCCATCATGTAGTCTATCCTGGAGAATGTCCCATATACATTGGAGAAGAATGTGTATCCAGGTTTCTGGGGATGGAGTGTCCTATATATATCCACTAGGCCTCTTTCTTCCATTTCTCTCCTCAGGTCTAGTATATTCTTGTTGGGTTTCAGTCTGGTTGACCTATCCAGTGTTGACAAAGCCGTGTTAAGGTCCCCCTCATTTATTGTGTTGTTATTGATATTATTTTTCAGTTTTGTCAACAGTTGTATTAAATATTTTGCTGGCCCCTCATTCAGTGCATATATGTTTAGGAGAGTGAATTCTTCCTGCTCTACATACCCCTTGATTAATATAAAATGTCCATCATTGTCCCTTTCAACCTTCCTGAGTATAAAGTTTTCATTATCTGATATTAGTATGGGCACTTCAGCTTTTTTATGGGTGTTATTTGCTTGGATACTTTTTCTCCAGCCTTTTATTTTGAGTCTATGTTTGTTCTGACTATTCAGGTGCATTTCTTGTAGGCAGCAGAAGGTTGGAATAAGATTTTTGATCCATTTAGCCACTCTGTGTCTCTTAACAGGTGCATTTTGTCCATTGATGTTGAGAGAAAGAATTGTCCTGGGATTTAATGCCATCTTTATATCGAAATTTGGTGTGTCTTTTGGTTAGTCTTGTTTTAAATTAGGTCTTTCAGTTTTTCTTTTAAGACTGGTTTTGAGTCTGTAAAGTTTCTGAGCTGTTTTTTTGTCTGTGAAACCATGTATTCTTTCATCAATCCGGAAAGTGATTTTTTTTGGTACA
This sequence comes from Suncus etruscus, assembly GCF_024139225.1. Classification (NCBI taxonomy): domain Eukaryota; kingdom Metazoa; phylum Chordata; class Mammalia; order Eulipotyphla; family Soricidae; genus Suncus; species Suncus etruscus. Next base: position 38,562,136 of record NC_064863.1, on the reverse strand, counting down.
CTATTCTAGGTGAAGCATTCATTTCATTCAGTCTTGTCACAATATCCCACCACTGCTTTCTGGCATTGAGTGCTTCTGGTGACAGGTCTGCTGTAAATCTCAAGGATGCTTGCTTGAATGTAATTTCCCCTTTTGATCTTTCTGTTTTCAGAATTCTGTCTCTATCTGTGGGATTCATCATTGTGACTAGGATGTGTCTTGGGTTGGTTTTTCTGGGATTTTTTTTGGTTGGTACTCTTTGAGCATGCAAGATTTGATCACATATATTCTTTAGATCTGGAATTTTTTCTTTAATGATGTTCTTGACCATTGATTCTTCCTGGAAATTTTCTTCCTGGGTCTCTGTAACTCCAATGATTCTTAAGTTGTTTCTGTTGATCTTATCATAGACTTATATTTTCATCTGTTCCCATTCTTTGACTAATTTTTCCATTGTGTGCTCATTTGCTTTAAGTTTTTTTTTCAATATCTCCTGCTGTATGGAATTGTTATGTATCTCATCTTCCACAGCACCAAGTTTATTCTCAGCTTCTGATACCCTGTCCCAGAGCTTATCCATTTTGTCATTTCCTTTGTTTACTGAGTTTTTCAGGCCTGTTAGTTGACATGTTATTTCAGTTTGGAGTTATGTGATTTCTGTCTTCATATTTTTTTGGTTCTTATTAGTGTTCTGTTCAACTCGATCCATGGGTTCTTTGAGTTCATTGAGCATCTTCCATATTGCTAGTCTAAAGTCCTTATCTGAGAGGTTGATTAGTTGGTTGGTCATTATCTGGTCATCAGAATTGTCATCTTCATTCTCTATGTTTGATGCTGGCCTGTGTTGTTTCCCCATTGTCACACTTGTATTGTGGTTTTTTTTTTTTTTTTTTACGTGTTGTGGTGGTATTCATTGGCTAAATGATTCAGGCAGCACACTCTTCTGGTGCCGCCCTTTCTGGATGGTCTGACTTGCCTCGAAGGGAGGGAAGTCCTCTGTGGATGAAGCCTTACACAGTATCAAATCTTAGGCCAGAGCTCGCAGCAGAGAAGACAGTCTGGAGAGAAATGCTTGCTTCTGTGATCTAGCACAGTTCTTAATGTGATTTTTTTCTTCTTGTTCTGATGGTGTTCTTTTCTTAGAAAGAGTGCACGGCCGTGTAGCCAAGTGGAGCCAAAATGCTCTTCTACAGCCTTTTTTCGGCCCACTCCCAAGAGGTTCATGCAACAGGATAGTAGACAGACAGACACAGGCAGCATTCACAGTTTTTCACATTCAGGCCCCACTGGGCAGGCATAGTTTCGTGGATTTTCCCAGCCTGACGTCAGAAACAGGGGACCCAGCTTCTGCAAAGCATAGCCGGTTTTCACGTTATGGAGTCCCGCCCTGGAATTGTCCTCTGGGAGGGCGAGTTTTCTGGAGCCTCTTTTTTCGGCCCACTCCCAAGAGTTTCATGCAACAGGATAGTAGATAGACACACAGGCAGCACTCACAGTTTTTATAGTCGGGCCTCATATGGCAGGCGTAGTTCCCGATTAGTTTTCTAAAATATCTAACCTCCTCAGTCTTTTTGTTTTGTATCAAGAATTACCACCAAGAGTGGTAAGTTCAGTTAGAGAAATAACTACACTGACAACTATGGAAGTGAGAGAAATAGAATGCCTGTTTTAAATACAGGCAGGGTTGGGAGAGGGAGGAGTTGGAGGTCATTGGTGATGGGAAGGTTGCATTGATAAAGGGGGTGTCCTTTTATTCTATAACTGAAAACCAACTACAAACATGTTTGTAATCATGATGCTTAAATAAAATATTAACTTTTAAAAAATTACAGAAAACACTAGAAAGCTATTAGATTTATTTGGTAATCAAATTCAAGTTTCTGTTGAATCCAACACAAAAAAACTAATTTCAAAGAGTTATAAAAGGGATGAAATATAATAATAAAACATACTTGCTCCTCTGAGAGTATCTTCTGATTAATACTAATTATCCTGAATTCCATATCAATATCTTATTTACTCCTACATATGCAAACTTATATAAGGGTAGAGAAGAGTAAGCATAGTAGTAACACTACTTGAGAAAATATATGAGAATATATACCATTATACGTGAGAAGAGCTATAAAATATTCTGCAGAGGGGGCAGAGAGGTAGCACAGCGGTAGGGCATTTGCCTTGCACACTGCTGACCCAGGGCAGACCTGGGTTCACTTTCTAGCATCCCATATGTTCCCCCGAGCCAGGAGTGATTACTGAGCACAGGAGCCAGAAGTAATCCCTGAGCACCGCTGGGTATGGCCCCCCCAAAATATTCTATAGAATTTAAAGTTAACTGTTATAGAAGCACCCTGTTAATTGATACACGTAACGTCCCTTAACTAATAAAATGAGTTTAGGTCATTTGTAAAAAAAAAGTAGGTCCATTTACTATAAATGAGTTCAGACAATAATATCATTATCAATAGAAAAAATATAAAAAATTACAGCATACAGAATAAAAGATAAGTCTTCTACAATAAAAATAACTTAAATATTTTATTTTTCCTTAATAATTATGTGTCTCCAAATCTTCCTGAGGTTAGGGTGAATAAAATGTGACTCAATGATAGAGCACATGTCTTGCCAATAAAAGAACCTGAGCTTGATCCCCAGTACTGCAAAAATAAACTTCTGATAAATAAGGAAAAAAAATGATGCAAGAAAATCTTGGAAGCTGTTAACACATTAAGTAAAATGAGAACAATAACTTTGAAAAGTCATCTTTGTGCTCTCTACAGGTCTAATTCCAGTGTCTTTATTTCTCATCTTGGTTTATGTTTTAATACTACCTTCTGGAAATGTTATGCTATAAATATGACTGAAGAATTATTTAAAAAATTGCAGTCTTTAAAAAGTGAACTAAGAAAAATAATTTAACTAGTCCATTTTGTTAAAAAATTTATCCTCATAGAACTCTCTCCCTTTTATGTATGATTTGTTTCATAATACTCCCATATAAATTGGAAAAGTGAGTTATGTTTTTCTATTACACTATTGTTTTAGTCTATATCTTTTGCATAGTATTTACTGTTTTCATATTGTTATTTTATCCTTGAGCAAAAAACAAGCAAATGAATTATATTTACTTATTTTAAAGGCAGAATTATGGTTCTAAATGGAGCATAACACTTGAAAGGAGTAAGAAAACACCATAAGTTAATATGTTCTTCGTGGGTTTTTTGTAACTATGTATTATATTTTTCTAAAAACAGTCAAAATAATTCTTCATTGAAGTTTTGTAAGAAATAGTTTTATTATTAAATATTTGTTCTTCCATATGTTCCCCAAGCCTGCCATGAGTGATTTCTGAGCACAGAGCCAGGAGTAACCCCTGAGTGCAGTTGATTGTGGCCCAAAACCAAAAACAAATATTTGTTCATAGCCAGGCTGGTATATGAGCCATTGGAGTGGGCCCTGGCTCTAAATTAAGAATTCTCTGCTTTTACTCCAAAGCCCTTCATAGAGGCCACGAGAGGTGATTTTTCTTGGGAAATTATTAAGTTGTACAGTGGGGTGAGGTGGGGTGTGATGGGGGTGGGGAATTAGCAGGAATGGGGGATCTGGGCCCATGTCTTACCTCGACTGTGGAATGAAACTAAGCATCCCGGGGATCCTTGGCTAGCACCACATAAGCTCTCTTGGAGCCATAGGACCCCACACTAGGAAACGGGTGCCCTTGGAAGGTCCATCCACACAGGGGTAGTCTGGTTCTAATGCTAGCCCTTGGGTCTTTGCACATGCCAGGCCTGCATCCACAGTGACAGGTGTCCATGAAGGTCATTGTGTTCTCTTGGGGTCTTAGTCTCAGTCCGGGGTGCTTCCTTCTGCTGGGCCAGACCTGTCTCCCTGAGGGGCACCCCTTTGTCCTCTGGTCTGTCCTGATGCCAGCAGGATCCTTCCCGACCCTTCCATGAAGCTGGGAGATAAAATAGGCAGAGAACATGACCACCTGTCTCATTCGTGAACCCGGTGGGTGCTGAGGGCTGGCTCTAAGAAATAAACGTTTTGCTGAAGAAGATGAAGAAGAAGAAGAAGAAGAAGAAGAAGAAGAAGAAGAAGAAGAAGAAGAAGAAGAAGAAGAAGAAGAAGAAGAAGAAGAAGAAGAAGAAGAAGAAGAAGAAGAAGAAGAAGAAGAAGAAAGCATTGTTCTTGGTGCTAAACTGTTGTCAATGTCAAGTTGATGCATTTTTTCCAAATTAACTGAGAGATAATTATATTCAGTAGCCTGTAAATCTTCCTATGGCATAAATTCTATAGAATTTTAACCATTATTTAAATATTAAATATTTAGCCATTATTTAAATCTATATATGCTGTAATAGAGTTTGTCAATATTTAGTGAATTCAAGGTTTAAAAAAAGAAAATACTGGTAACATAATGATGGCAACGTTCATTCAAAACAAAATAACATATAAAACCACTTCTAAGAATGTTATTGCTTTTAATATAATATGTAACATTTAATGTGTTTCTCGCAATTTTTATTATTGAATCAATTTACATTGTCTTAAAAGAAATATGTAGATTAGTTACCTACAGTATGTTAAAAATCTTAGTAGTATTGAAAATAGGGAAAGAAGTACCATTAGTAAAATTAGTGAAAATTTGGGAACCTCCTTGTGCTTTAAAAGAAACCCCAACATGAACAAACATGCTCTAAATTTCAAGAGAAAATTTGGAGAGTAGAATCACACTTAGAAATAATTCTAAGTAAATTATTTACATCAAATCTCAGCTTGCTGTCCAGATTCTATATGTATACTGTTAGAATCATCTCTTTACTTATAGCTACCTGAAGGCATTTATCTCTACCACATTTTTTAAGAGGACCTAAACTTTAGAGAGCTCTACTGCTGGAATGTATTTTCTACCAAAGATCAAGACTATATGACTTAGGAGAGATCCTAACTATTGTTAATGAGATTGAATGAGATGGGTATAAGATTCAATCTTTACTGTGCTGAAGCCATGCCAGCTGCAAACACCTCTCACAATCTCCTCTTCATCAATGGCCCAGACTCACTTACTCAACCATGGATCTCTTTAGAGGCTCCAAATTGACCAAAGCTCCATGTATGCCCATATTTGAAATGATATCTCCAGAACCTTTTTAGAATAAGTGCTTGCACCCTTTCCTCACCTTTTCTCTTAAATTTGGAAAGCCTAGCAACTGAAACGAAACCCCCAAAAGCAGAAATATAAGAGACAGGGAGGTCACATACACAACCACACAAAAATTCTAAATTTTCAAGTGTTCTTTCAGTAGGAACACATCAATTTAGACATTAAAATGATTTCAAAGCCAGCTAATTTTTAGAAACAAAAATAAGTAACAGAAATATCACGATAAACAGGAGCTTAGTAAACCTTCTGGCAATGATTCAATAAACTCATTGCAAGATACAATAATTTTCACACTTTCTTGTTGCTTTACCTTGTTTGTTAATCTTTTCTTCTTTCTTTTTTCTTAATAATTTCATTACCACTTACCTATAAACAAATGTATGATGAGCTACTATATAATACTTGGTCTTTAAAATAAGTATTTATATTTTAAAAAAGACCTGTATTGTTCTTTTAAAACGAATTTTCATCTCTAACTAGTGTTTGAGTATTTGTATTTCACATTTGTTGATGAATTTTATACTGACATTTACCACTGAATTTTCTACCCTTAGCAACACTTCAGTGGCAAGAAACATTTCTGCCAATAAATATGGTCAAATGCACTAAATAATTTGCAAAGTAATAATAGAATTCTTGAACAGGGCGTTTTCATGTCTGCTATGGGCCAGCTTCAGAGACTTATTCTGTTCTTGAAAGAGATAAAAAACTGAACAGTAAAAAATTATGAATCCATGGTCTATACAACTTATAGCTAGCAATCTAAGAGTAGAGGGCAGGCCAAGCCCAAACACTATCTGAGCCATGCCTGTTTTATCCATCACTCATAATCTCATAATCGCCACACTGCCTATGGTCTTACTTCACCATTCCTCTATGATTCTTTGCGTATTCAATCTGACTAAGTCCAGGTAGAAAGGCATTTGAATTGATAACACCAGGACTTTTTTAAGTGAGTGCAGATACTCTCCCACTGCCTTTTTTCTTGTACTTCCTGGAGACTTGGCAGTTGAAAGCATGCCTCACAAAAGTCACACCAACAGTAATAGTGCTTTGCATTCATGGCCTTGCAACAACTTCATTTATTTAATACTGTTGTTCCCATAGAAACACACCAATTTAGATGCAAATGTGTAGCTGAAACCATTTAAGGTTAAGAAATTAATGAGTTAACAGAATGGCCAGCTAGCAACAAGAGTTCAGAAAAACTTCTGCCAATGTCTTAATGACTTCATTGGAGATACAATGGTTTTCATATATTTGCTTGTGGTGTACGTTTTTCTTTTTTCTTTTCTCTTTCCTTTTCTATTTTTTTCTTTCTACTTTTATTTTAAAATAATTTTTTCTCACTTATCTGGAAACAAATGTATTACAATCAACTATGTCAACAATGTGATACATGTTCTTTAAATTAAGTAAATAGATAATAAAGAAATTCTTGGTAGGACATAGAAGTTAACAAATGAGTTCAGAGGTCTTTTAAGAAAGAGTTCCAAACATCTATGATTCTGTGTTTAACTCCTGTTTATGGAAATAATTTGTAAAATGAGGTAAGATATCTAAACTCACATTCTATGTTTTTCTCAATCTCATAGCTATAGCTAAATTCCAGTTTTTTCTTATTATGTTTTTACACCCCACCATTCTGTACCACTTACATTTTTCTGTTTTAAATGTATATCTATATAAATATATATCTATATAAATCTAAATATATATCTATATAAACATTTAGTAAACATAAATTTACATTTATTATTCTCTATTGCAGGGGTGGCGAACAGGATTTTTACCCTCACTCAAAATGGCAAAATGCAATATGTGTTTAATATATTATTGTTAAAATTATATGCTTTTGTGTTAGTGTTTGTCTGTTTTGGCAGGTCACTGCATGATGTGGCTCTCTGACTCTCACAGTTTAAAATTTTGGCTCTTTGTGTCGAATTTGTTCACCACCCCTGCTCTATTGAGATGCTACACTAATTCTATTATATTTTTACAAAAAATATAAATGTTCTAGGATTCTAGATCAAAATTAATTGTTTTTCTTGTATTTAGTGTTCTCTATCACACATGCAGCTCAGTAATTTCCACATTTCATGATTAGAAGCTTTTGTTGCAGAGATTTGCAAAGTGGTACAATATTATTCTTACAATAAGTGTATATATTAGGGATAAAATTCTAGACATTTTTCCTACTTTTTTGTGGTTCTCAAAACTCCACTGGTTTCTAGACATATATTAAAATTACCAGGGGACATTTGGTTAAGGAATATTCATTGCTGAGGACTATACTGATCTAAAGTAAAATTTTGCCCCAGTCTATGGAATCATCCCTTTGACTATTAAAAACTGATTTATTAGTGCAAGTGTGTGCTAAACACTAAGGGTAATTGCTATTCCAGATACAGGTAATATGGAATGTGGCATATGCTATTAATGAAAAGAAGCATAAAATATGAATGATCAATCTTTTCTGTCCTGATCATGTCATACTCATAGAATTTTAACTCCTCATATGACATTCCATAGCATTCTGGATATATCTTCACTTTTACCATGGTCATGTTCAAATTTTATTTTTAAAAATTTTATATCATATATCTTAAAATTAAATTCTTACAGGAAAATATATAATCACCATTATTGTGCTGAACAATACTAAAATAATAAATCTAGAAGACAAAGTAAAGAAATAGACAAAATAAAATTATAGTAATAGATTATAAAAGAAGTACAATAATTTTATTTTTACCTGATTCAAAAATAAGAGAAACAAAACTATATACGAACATAAAATTAATGTTTACCAAAATAAACTCTTAGAAATAACTCAAGACAACTAAATTTATGTGTATAACTATATAATGTAATAAAATTTTTCCTATTTTCTATTGCATTTAAATAATCTAGAAATCCATATATTCTGAGGCATTAATAAATATTATTGGTATATGAATAAATGATCAAGAATTATGATGCAAAAATAAAAGGACAGAAATTATTTAAATAAGGATATTGGTCAAAGCAATACTAGGAAGAATATAAGCTTGAAAGGCATTCTGTAAATAGAAACTATTTTAAAAGAAGAGATTGAGAAGAAAGTGACTAAATCATAGTCATTTAATCAAAGAAAACTTACGAGATTAAAAGGATTATGTTATTACCATTTGAGCTATGATTTGAAAGGAAGAGGAACAAAATAATGGAGGTGTGGGGAAGTAGTAATTAACAATGTAATGATGTAGTTAACAAGAGGACATGGTAGAAGACATAGAAATTGTGAAACCAAGCCACTGCCTGGTGGAAAGTTCTACGTGATAAGTAAATCTGAGACCTATCCTCAAATTTTCAGTAATATGATGAAGCTTTTTGCAGGATATATTCTCTCTAAGAAAAGTTGAGGGGCAGAGAGATAACACAGCGGTAGGCATTTGCCTTGCATGCAGCCAATCCAGGATGGATTGCCGTTCAAATCCGGGCATCCCATATGGTTCTCCATGCCTGCCAGCAGCAATTTCTGAGCACAGAGCCAGGAGTAATTTCTGAGTGCTGCTGGGTCTGACCCAAAAACAAAAACAAAAAGAAAAAAAAAAAGAACAGAGTTGAGTGAAATTCTATGTAACACAAGGCTGATATACTATTTCTGTATAAAAATTTTAGTACACAAATGTATTACATTACTTTTCTAAATATATTAGTATTGAAAATATTTATTGATTTTGTTTCCATATTATATATGAATAAACTATGGAATAACTAATCAGATGTAAAGTTGTGCTTAATTTAGTCTGTTTCCAAAAATGGTGCTCAGTCATGATATCATAAAATCTTCTAATTAATTAGAATATGCTTCATAACATAAGAGCTTGATAGTCTTGAGACTTATTTTAGGTTGAAAATATATTTCCATCACCAATTTTCTTAAATAGGTTATATTTCAGATGAGAAACTGAATAGATAATAAGAAAATTATAAATATAACTAATTTACTTTGTTAAAAGTAATATATTTCACTATGGAGAATTAATATTTTCAAAATGATATCTAAAATTCATTGAATCAAGTACTAAAATTAATATTTTGGTATATTCAATTAGAATATTATTTGTAAATATATATTTTCTGTAGTTCTTTAGATAAAATAAGGTCTTATAGATAAAACTGAGTACTAAGTCCAATGACCAGTGACTTATATGAGAAGAGGAAATAAAAGAACATAGAAAAATGGAAAATGGAGGTTAGAGTTGGAAAGATGTGTCTAAAAGATAGCTCATAGGTTAAGACACTTTGTTTCATGGAACTAACCCTAGCTCAATCCTAGCATCATATATGGTCCCTGACCACTACAGGAATGACCACTAAGTAGAGAGAAAGTAGTAGTCCCTGAGCCTCATCAGATGTGGTCCAAATACTCCCAACAAATATGAGAATTATTTAACTAAAGACTCAGAATAGAAATATTTCTGGAAGCCACCAGACATTAGAAAGAATGAACAGATTTCCCCATGAGTATTTCTGGCAGTAGTAACATCACACTTTCAAATTCAGAGACTATTTAAGTGCCGTGTTAAATGGTAATTTGTTAGCATACTCCAAGAAACTAATAACCTATATACATTAAGTTAAGAGGAGTCATTTAAATGCAAATAGAGGTTCTTTAACTGTAAGTTAAAAACTCATCGTATGGAAGATAAACTTGTCTGGGACATTGGAAGATATTTCAGGAAGCTCTCCAACCCTCTATTATAGAGTCCAACTGAAAACTAGAATGGAATTAAGCTGTCAAGAATTCAAAGGTTACCTGGAAAACAGAAATCCCTACCTTGGCTGGTAATAACAAAACTAGTTCCTGGGATGTCTTAAAGTCTAGGAGAAAATAAACATGTGATTTCACCTGAGAATCTCATTACAAGTGATAGTCCAAGGTCAGAGACACAACTGAGAGAATAAATTGGTCCCAGTTGGAAATGCCAGGCATCATGTACACACCAGTCAAAGGTTCATGGAACCACACTCTTTTCTGATGAATGTTGTTTATCAGCAACAGCAGGTGAGATTATAGAAGTTATTGATGTGATCTTGATAAGTGGAGTGAACAAAACACTTCACAATTTATACATTTTGAACAAGCTGTGCTCTATATCCTATTCTGTGAACTTCATTGTTTATTAGATATTTCAAAGAAAGTTTTGAAGAAGTTTTTATGTAAAGACCAGCAAAGAAGTCATTCCTCATAGAATTTGGATATTACTTGATTTCTTTTTACAAAAAATTTAAATCTTTCTTCCTAAAATTATCTTAATTAGGCTTTTGATGAATCACAGAATAACAGCATAGCCATGAGATTATAAAATTGCTGAGGTTTGGGATTTGGGTTGGGGGGGGGTGGACTGTTAAGCTACACAGTCGTTCTTACTCAGGGAATATTAGCAGCTATGTCCGTTGACACTATGGCAGTGTTATGGAGACCATAGGTAATGAGGCTATGGAAATAGGGTTAAGTGGAAGAAGCAGTATGCAAGGCAAGTGCTTTCTTTACTACCTTTACTGTCTCTCTGGCCCTGAGACAGGTGAGTTTTTATACCAGCCTTTGAACAGTAAAATGAGAAAAATGCTGTTGCTTAAGAGAAAAAACAGCCAAGTGCTGGATATAATGGAATTCCTTGCTAAAAATTAGATACATTCAGACTTAACATAAAAATTTTGATTTGCTTAGATATTTTAATTTTTAATGTGAAATCACTAGAAATAAAAGCATCTGACAATTTTTATCTCATTTCTACATATTCAAGAGCATTCCTAAGCTTGCCTGTTTCTCCTTAAACCAAGACAGCTGTACTAGTTTTAACAACTAAAATAATGCACATACATATATAAACATATACATATATGTTTATTATATGTACATATATAATATACATATATAATTTTTGAGTTAACAAAATAATGACCATACATATATAAACATATACATGTATGTTTATTATATTATATGTACATATATAACATACATATATAAACTTTTTGAGTTAACAGTTGTTCTCAAAAGCATTAACATTTGTAATTTTTAGGGCAGTAGTATTAGTCTTTATGATGATTTACCTCACCTTTTCTTGCTGCAGAAATTTTAAACTCTTGTATAAGATATTATGGCAATTTCCTTACGTTTTCTTGATGCAAAACAAAAGATCTCATGTCTTTAAATTTTCTTTGCTCTTACTAATTTGTAACATTTTCATTAAAGTCTATTTTCTTATTTTTCATTGGACATAATTTAAATTCTTATATTGGATATGACAATTACAAACAAAAAATAAAAAAAGCTTGTAATGAAGTTGATGTGTGCATGCATGTATTAAGTATATGTGAGTATATGTGTGTGGACACTGAAATTTACTAAAGGATCTCACAATGTTCAAAGATATGATAATATTAACAACAAAATGAGCTATTACAACCCAAGGTATAAAATAAATAACTCTTAAATCAAAACTAATGTGAATAATAGAACTTATAAATGGGGGAAAAGTGAGATATAAAGGTAATACAGGCTGCTTAACTTGCATGTAGTTAGCTTCATTTGAATCCTCAGTACCACTTTTGATCCCACAAGCATAGCTGGGTAAGGCCTCTCAAAAATAGTCTGAAGTGAATCACATTGTAGCTTATACTTATTTTATTCATTTTCCATAAAAATTCCTATAACATTTTTATGGATCATAACATATTTTTGTTAAATTTTGTATGAAGTAATAAAATTCCCTTATGAGTCAAAGTAATTGAAGATGAAAAGACAGGAGGCTTTTCTTTACCAACTTTGAATTATACCACAATACTATAGTAATCAAAGCTGTATAGAAATGGAATAAAGGCAAGTTATTAAATCAATGGAATGGAATTGAGAACCCAGAGATAGGCTCTTGGTTATATGAACAGGTTATCTGCAGAGTGTCTACTGTAGCTAAGGAAACCTCATCAATGAATGGTGTTGGGAAAACTTGGTAGCCACATGCAAAAAGCTAAATTTGCCCCAGACTTACACTACATAAACATGTTAATTTTAAATGGATTAAAGACCATAATATTAGGCCTAATCCATAAATTTTATTGAGGAAACATTTTACAGTACATTGAATATAGAAGTGTCTTTAATAACTGAATGCTATTAGCCATAGAAGCAGAAGAAAACATAAGCAAGTGCAATTACAACAAATAAAAAGTGTTCTTCACTGAAAACCAAATAGTACTAAAATAAAAAGATAAACTAGAGGAAAATATTTTCTCAGCACACAGGTACAGAAGGTAAATACCCAATATACAAAATACACTTGCAAAACTTAATGACAATAACAAAAACAAAACAAAAAATCCCATCAAAAATGTGAAGATGAGCTTTCTTCCTCAAAGAAAATGTACAAAAGTTCAATGGATATATGACAAAGCAATTCCATTATCTATTTCAATGAAATGCAAATCAAAATAACAGGATATATCACCTACCAAAAGTAAGACTGGCACACATCAAAACAAGTAGCAATAGCCAGTACTGGCAGGGATTTGAGGAATAGGGGAATCCTCATCCATTGTTGGTTCAAATATTCTCTGGTAGGGCTTAGATGAAAAACAGTAGTGACTCTCAGAAAAAAGTTAATTTGATCTTTCATAATATATAGCATTTCCTTGTCTTGCTATTTATCCCCAAAGACTGCAAAGTGTTATTTGAAAAAAAAACATGTGAACTCTTCCTATGTTATTAGAATACTATTCATACTAACCAAGATCTGGAAACAACTAAGAGCTGGATAAATTCAAGACCTAAAAACACCAAGATATGGAAAATAATTAAAAAATGAGTGCACAAGGAAATTGAAGTGCATATACACAATAAAATACTACTTTGCTATAAGAAAAAAAGATAAAATCCTAAAATTCCCCATTATATGAATAAATTTAGAAGGCAGAGCTGAGTGAAATCAATAAAAGAAAGGGAAAATATAGAATAATTTAATGCATGTGTACTATTTAAAAACATAATAAGTATGTGCCGGAGCAGTGGCGCAGTGATAGGGTGTTTGCCTTGCACGCAGATGACTCAGGATGGACCTCAGTTTGATTCCCGGCATCCCATGGTCCCCCAAGCCAGGAGCGATTTCTGAGTACATAGCCAGGAGAAATCCATGAGCATCACCTGATGTGACCCAAACAACAACAACAACAACAACAACAACAAAAAGACCCAAAAACATAATAAGTAAGAAAAGGACAAAAGGACAATGACAACAGAACTTAAAATTTGGGGTACTTAAAAAAACTTGGGACTAAAGCAATAGCACAGCGGTAGGGCCTTGCATGTGGCCAACCTGGGACAGACCTAGTTTCGATTCTCAGCATCCCATATGGTCCCTCTGAGGCTGCCAGGATTGATTTCTGAGCACAGAGCCAAGAATAATCCCTGAGCACTGTCAGGTTCGGCCATAAAACCTAAATAAAATAAGTAATTAATAAATAAATAAATAAATATTTTTAAAACTTGGGGTACATAACTGAGTTGCTGGTATAGAACAAGGGTATAAAAGGTGGCCTTGAGATACTGATGGAAAGACACTAAAAAAACAGATGGTGGGTGTAGTGTTGGAATATTATATGCATAAAATTTTATCATTAGTAGTACTGTGAATCAGTGTCTAAATAAACATTGGGAGAAGAACTGAACATAGGAACACATTATAATAAGAATTCTGTCCTGGGGCTGGAGAGATAGCATGGAGGTAAAGCGTTTGCCTTTCATGCAAGAGGTCATCGGTTCGAATCCCAGCGTCCCATATGGTCCCCTGTGCCTGCCAGGAGCAATTTCTGAGCATGGAGCCAGGAGTAACCCCTGAGCACTGCCGGGTGTGACCCAAAAACCACAAAAAAAAAAAAAAAAAAAGAATTCTGTCCTAATGTATATTCTCAAGAGAAATGTGTAGTTATGCAGCAACATGTGTAAACTATACATATTACTTATAAATACCTTATACTGGAACAGAGTATATATATATATATATATATATATATATATATATATATATATATAATCAACATTTAAACCAATTTCTGAATATGGAACAAACAAATGCTGCATATCAATAAAAATGAGCCAGCAATTTCATCTCTACTTTAGAATAGAGATGAATCTCAGAAGTACAGTACTGAGCAAAAGAAACTGGAAATGTTTTTATATAAAATCTTCATTTAAGCATCATGATTACAAACATGATTGTAGTTGGGTTTCAGTCATAAAGAGAATACTCCCCTTCACCAGTGCAATATTTTCACCACCAATCCCGCCCCCCGCCTGTTTTTGAGACAGGCATTTTACTTCTCTCAATCATTAAAATAGTCATGATAATTGTTATTGTAGTTATTTTTCTAACTGCACTCACTACTCTTTATGATGAGCTTCATATTGTGAGCAGAAAAGTTTTAATTTTTATTATATGGTCTTATTTCTGTGAAGACATAGATTAGGTTAATATAGTATAATGATGGGAAATTTTTATTTAATTTTTTTCATATTAAAAAACTTGGGGCCGGAGAGATAGCATGGAGGTAAGGCATTTGCCTTTCATGTAGGAGGTCATCGGTTCTAATCCCGGCGTTCCATATGGTCCCCCATGCCTGCCAGGAGCAATTTCTGAGCCTAGATCCAGCAATAACCCCTGAGCACTGCTAGATGTGACCCAAAAACCACACACACACACACACACACACACACACACACACAAAATCCACCTATTATTATATCCAAAGATAATGTGGGTGAAGGAGAATTTTTCCAGAATTAAATGGAACAATTTTCGTTGATGGAAAATGTGTTCTTATCTGTTCATTTTGTCTTTTGCAATAATTTATTTGTATAGCTTTACTTTGTGTGCTCAAGCAAATAGGCTCTAAAAATAACAATAAAAAACCTAGAATTGTTGTCCAGTAGTAGACAGCTTTGCCTGAAAGTATATGGCCAGGGGGCAGAGAGGTGGCAAAAGCAGTAAGGTGTATGCCTTACCAGGTGCTAGCCTAGTCCACAGTTCGATCCCCCAGCATCCCATATGGTTCCCAAGCCAGGAGTAATTTCTGAGCATCACTGGGGGTGGCCCCCCAAAAAAAAGAAAAATAAAGAAGAAAGAATATGGCCAGAAATTTAATCCACAGCACTCTTTACAAAAGAAAGTATAAGGCCAGAAATTTAATCCACAAAACTCTTTACAAAATGCCTAATACAATCCCAGCAGCATTGTTCTTTGTGACCCAGAGCATTACAAAGTGTGTGCTTTCTGATGCACAGCAACCAAATAGGTTATAGTACTACATATAAGTGTGCTACTCCTACAAGTACATCAACTGAAGGCGTAAACCTGAAGTCTGAAATGCAAAACCTGTAGGAGGATGAAGTAATTCAAATACACCAATACGGGGGACTTTGTTTTAATTTTTATATATTTTATTTAAAAAATGTAAGCTTCATAAAAGTAAAGTGCAAATTGTTATTTACTTTACATGCCTTTAGATGAACAAAGTGACATATCTAACTTCAGATGATTAAGCTTCATGCTTGATCAAACTGAAATCAAATTTTATGTTAGCAAAAAAGATACATTTACCAGAGATGACTAGAACTTTAATTATAAATTGCACATGGTTTCCAATAAAGTCTTCCTGCAGAAGACAAGACTATAATAATCACTCTCAGTTCTATACAGTGTTCCCATTGCGCTATTAGACAGGATGGTAATTAACATGGTCATAACTATAACTGTCAAGCATATAAGCAATACTGAGTGTGGTTCTGCCCCAGCTGCTATCAGCATGGGGTAGAAAAATTGAAAAGATTGCCAAGAAATCAATCTCTTTCATCAAAATTAGGCTGAGTCTGCACACTGGTTTGGTGGCTTAAATTAGAACAAATACAACTATGAGTTGCTAACTATTAAATTAATACCAAAGGCTATCATCCATATTTTGCACATGGCTATGCAACAGTCCTAAATGCCTGCCAAGATTATAGAGGTGGTGTTTCAGAAATCTAAAAAGAGGTGAATGGCAAGTTTCTGAGTACATAAAAGAAATATGTCAATTGTGAAAACTGGTTGCTGGAGAACCCCTCCTCCCAAGAAAGTAAAAAAAATCAATTATATTTCTATTCTGTTCTATTCTATTTCTATTTTTATATATTTCTATTCTAGCAGTAAGTATCCTAAAAATAAAATTAATAGCATTATTTTCAATGAATTAAAAAGGGCAATTTATTTTAGAAAAGAAGTGTGACTGTTTTCTTTCTCTTGACAATGCTCAAGGCTTCCTTTTCACTGGTCTTAGGGATCACATAGGGGATTCACTTAGGAATCACCTGGCATGGCGCAGGTGGTTTTATGGAAAAAATGATATCTCTCTGGTCCAAAATACGTAAGACTTTTGAATTGACAACTAAAAATATTGCTGAGCATAGAATAAAGAAATTCATATGAATAGAACAACAGGTCTTGGAGGCTGTAGCGATAGCACAACTGTAAGCCTTGCACACAACCAATACAGGATGAACAGAGGTTCGAATCTGGGAATCCCATATAGTCCCCCTACTCTGTCAGGGGTGATGTGTGGGCACAGAGCCGGGAATAACTCCTGAGTGCCACCAGGTGTGACCCAAAAACAAAAAACAAAAACAAAAAAAGCAAAAAAAAAAAAAAACAAAACAAAACAAAAAAACAGGTCTGTCTATGGGTCAGAAGGCCTATACTGTTAATATATTTGTTGGAGTGTATGTTTATAGGTTGGAATGAGATGTTCAGGGAGTACTTCTGGCTCTATCTTTGCTTAGCTGTCACTTCTGGTAGGAG